>NC_071287.1:8962486-8971387 GCF_943735745.2 Anopheles bellator | reverse complement strand
AGATTCAGGTCAGATATCGTAGCGTCTGGACCGCCCATAAAACGGCACAAGTATTTAGCTGGAGCCAGACGAAGCGTAAAAACTCGATTTGCCATTAATCTGTAATGTCAAACCGTTTACATCTTCGCGGACGTCTTAACTTTTCGACATAAGCGTAAACCGTTTTGACATTACAGATTACTGCCAGATCGAGTTTTTACGCTTCGCGTGGCCTCGTTTAAGGCAAGTGGCTGTTCGACACACTCCAGCTAGTGTTGCTGGTTACCTGTGCCAATATGTCGCAGCGACCGGGGGAAGGGGCCGTAGATAGCTTTTTAATTGCACGTCAACGCGCGCTTTTTTTGTTTTTGCTGCTCGTCGACCGACTTTCTGCGCCACGATTAGCGAACTGTCATGGCGGCGACGGCGGCGGCCATTAATGTCTTCCTACTACTACTACCACCACTACTGGGGCTGGTGCCTGGGGTGTTACTAGCGCTTCGTTCGGGTGCGACCTGCCCGAAGTGACCTTTCCCCCCGAGGGGGGAAGTGGGTTACCTTTCTTCTTATCGTCACCTCGCCATCGCCATCCTGTGAGGCGCACTGATTCCTAATTGCACACGGTATACGAAGGACCCCCCCCCCCGGGTGGGGGTCCTTCGTGTCCTTCGTCCATTTTATGGCGCGGCCGCATTTTTTTTTTTGTGTGTGGATCGGAATGACGTGAAAACCGAGCGAAAAGTCCTTGCGTGCGTACGTGCGTAGTGGTGTGTGTGTGGGTGTTTGCGTCAGTGGGGACTTTTCTTTGTCACCTTTCACCGTAGCAGCGCTGGCGCTGGCCCAAGTCCAGCGGCAGCACGATAAGACGCGGCGTAAGAGGTCGCCCAGGTTTCGTGTGCCGTTGGCGTGGCGTTCACCGAAGAGGTTTTGACGTTTGGTCCCGATTTTTTTTTGGGGTGCTTCTGGCGGCACAGTCAGCCAGCGTGTGAGGTGGCTAAATTTAAATTATGTATGCCATATTCAAGTCCACTGTGGGTCCACCTCACGTCTGGCCTACACTCCGTTACTGAGGCCTGGAGCCTGAGCGCTGCCCAATTATTTCGTGCGGTGTTTCGTGTACTTAAGTTTCGCATGGCCGTATGTTGACACACGCGCGCTCTGTGTGCCGCTATTTGTAGGTTAGGTTAGCGAGCCCGAAGACCCACTGCGCTATGTGCTGTGCTCCCTTCCATCCCTGCTCCCTCTCTCTCTCTGTGTCCCTAGCACTCGGTAGCGTGATGCATGGCCTCGCCTCGCGAAGCTCGCTAGCGTAGGCACGTAGGCGTGTTTCTGTTGCCTTCTATGTCACCGCCTGGTATCAATTATAGTTTCTAAGGTATTTAAGTCAATTGCCAACCCCCATTTCGCTGCGTCCCGGCGTCCCAGAGCGTCACGAAACCGGTGGAAGGTACCGACAGGTGGAGAGCACCCGGAGAGCAAGTTCTCGTACCCAAACCTTCAACTTAACCCCCCTCTCCCCCAGCACCACTAATCACTCTGGCGTCTCTCTACCACAGGATGGTCCAGATCCTGTTGAGCCATATCTCAGGTCAGGTTCATCTGGCTGTGACTGTTTGGAGTAAAAACCGAGTAAAGCTCCTCTTCCTAGCCTCTCCCCGAGTTGCTTCTTAGCCGGGTGCTCTCGGCGGTAATGAGGGACGCACGCGAGATGGGGTGAACGCGCCTTCTGCGCTCTCTCTCTCTCTCTCGAGAGAGATGTCTCTTCTGTCGGGGTGTGTGTTTATCCACTCTCTTGCAAACTCTCTTGGCCCAGTACTCGAACCACGTGGACACGACTGCTTCCAGTGAGCTCGACGACGACGACGACGAGGAGGAGGAGGAGGAAGAGGAGGAGGACGCGGGTGACGTTGCCGCCGAGGAGCCGGAACAGGACTCGGAGGACGCCGGGAGGCTTGTACGCGGCCACTTCCGGCCTTCGCTACAGGACCTAGCGCTAGCGAAGGAGGGGAACCCGAGGTGGGGCCGCAGAACCGGAAGTCGGAGCCGGTGGGGTGAAGGTGGTGGGCACCGGACGACGCCCCCCTACCATGCACTAGCACCGTTCGAGGTCCCGGAGCAGTACGTCCAGTACGACCCGGCCGCCCTGGTGCCGTGGGACCATGCGCACAGCCCCCGACCCCGACGAACCCTTCGCCGCCGCCGCTGTCGTGTCCTGCCGTCGGCCGGACTCGTTACTACCGCGCACTACCCGCGCCTAAGCAAGTGCCCGAGCAACTTAGAGCGGAAGGCGCACCCCAGATCCAGCAGCTTCTTGGACTTGGAGCAACACTACTACTACTCCGACGAGGACGAAGAGGACGACTACTATATCCACGGTCACTACTACGAGCGCCAGCAGCCGGTGCCGCCGCCGCCGCCGGCCAACTACTACCACTACTACCAAAGTCAGCGCCATCCGAGGTCCGAGTCAGGGCATCGCAGGACCATGGACCAGTCTAGTGGTGGTGGTGTTGACGCTGACCATCCGGTCCCAAATCCATCCCCGGCCGCCGCCGCACCGCCGAGCGAGCCCGCCGCCGCCGCCGCCGTCGCCGCCGGCGACCCGACACGACACGAGGCGCCCGAGCGCGCCGGCCCTAAGATGGCGGCGAGCGCCGAAGATGGCGGCCGAAGCTCGCCAGCGAAGGCCGTCTCGGGCCCGAGCGGCAGCGCACTGCCCGGTGGCCCGCCAGTAGCTTCGATTCGCTCGAGCGCGACAGTGCTGCCAGCCACGAACTCCGCCGACTCGGCCACGACGACTCCAACTCAGGCACCAACTCAACAGCCCGCTGAACCGCTGCCGGTTGGTCCTTCACTCGCCGCCACCGCCGCGAAAGGGCGCCCGCCTGGCAAGGATCGATCTCCCGGGGCCAGCATCAGTCCGCACCTCAACAATCTATCAAACGCACAGGCCGCCGGAGCACCGGCTACATTCAACCACCAGCAGACGGGCGGCCGGCCACCGAGCAGCCCGCTCAGCAGCCCGCAGGAACCCGCGTTCCAGGCGCCGCGGGGTCCGCCACCGATCGCGGCCGGTATCAGGCCGCGCAAGGGCGGCTGGAAGAGCCGCCAGGCGGACAGTGGCTCGTTCGGCAACAACCCGGCCACCACCACCGACGACGACCAGGACGCAGGCACCCAGCCGGTGCCCCCGCTCGTCCGGCGTCAGCCGCTCCACGTCAACCCGGTCAACAACCGTGACAAGCTCGCCGGTGTAGCTGGTGGCGTAGCTGGTGGCGGCGGCTGGGGTCAGCGACAGCGCCAGGGCCAGGGAACGCCTGCCGGACCCTCTGGTGCCTCTGGTGCGGGGGGCGGCAGCCGCGTCCAGAGCCCGGCGGCGCCACCTGCTGCGGCGGCTACGACTGCGGCCCAGCCGTCAATGGACGCCGCGTCTGACCCGGCGGCTCATCCATCACAGGCAAACGGCGGCACCACAGCGGCGGCAGCGGCAGCAGCGGCAGTCACAGCCGCGTCCGGTTCGGGTAGCGGCAGCGGTTCACAGTCCTCGTCGCAGATCGCGGCCATCCGGCGGAGCCAGCAGCAGCAGCTGGGCCTGGATCTGGCCGCCGGTGACCTGGCCGGTGACAGTGTTCCCGGGCCGTCGGGGCTACTGCCGAGCAACCCGGGCGTGCCGGGCACGATCGGGGGCAATCCGCAGTCACGCTACTCAAACCTGTCGTTCTGGAAGGCGCGCAGGGTGCTGTTCTACCGGAATGGCGATCCCTTCTTCCCCGGCGTCGAGTTCCGGTTCAAGCCGGGGCGCGACATCTGCACGCTCGAGGCGCTCCTGGACAAGATCTCCGCCCGGATGGACCTGCCGCGCGGGGCCCGCTACATCTTCTCGATGGACGGCGACCGCAAGTACGCGCTGGACGAGCTGGAGGACGGCTCCAGCTACGTCGTCTCGTCGTTCAAGGTGTTCAAGGTGAGTCCGGGGGCTGGGGCTGGACGACCGTCCGCATCGTCCGCATCGATCGACGTCAACGAGAGGGGGTCATCGGGACACCGAAACGGGGTCCGGCCCTCTCCGGTCGGTCGGTCGGTCGGTTCTCTTTAATAGCCGGTCTCAAATAGGTCAAGCGCCGACCCTAAAGTCGGTCGAATCCGGTGTCGGCCGGAGAAGTAGACCAGCGCGACCGAGCGAGCGAGAGCGAGCTAGTGAGAGTGAGTAAACAATCGGGCAATCTGGTCTGACTGTAGGCCCTAGCATGCACGTAATAGCGTAATAATGCCCATGACGCACGCGGGAAGTCAAGAAACGGCGCCCCCTACGTGTGTGGGCTCCTGGGGCAGAGCTTCTTGGACACCTCGGGTCTTGGGCGGGATGTGTTTGCCGAGCGAGCCGTTGATTTATGCGACCTGCTGCTCTGGTTTCTGGCGACCTGCTGCTGAAACCCTCTTTGGCCCTTGTTGGACTTGTTGGAGGGGGGTTGCGAGCCCAACCCAAACGAGAACAGGGTCAAAGGAATTAATTGGCCCACGAGGCGAGGTGTCGAATTTTGGGCGTAGGCGAAAGTAGTCCGCTGGTAGGGCTGGTGGCTGGTGCTGGACGTAGAAGTCGTGTCCGTCTTGCCCCCTCGAGAAGTGCCACGAGACGTGATATAATCGGGGGACCGCGCGAGAGTTTTGCGCAGACGCTGGGCACGGACCCTTCAGGTCCGATGCTAATTACCATCCATTGCTTCGGATCTGTAAAGGAGCAACACGGTCGAGTGGCGTCGACAGAGTGAGAGAGTGCAAACGTGCTGGTGTTTGTGTGTGGGTAGAATAATGTGAGGTCCAGGTGACCATGGAACCGGAGTCGGGTCAGTGTACACTGCTAGCCGGATGAAAATAGACGTGCGAGTGCGGGTGAGTTTGTTGATCCAGTTCCAATTCTTCAGTTCAGTCCAGTCAGGTTATGTGTGGTAGCCACGGGCGAGGCGAACTAGAGTAGAGTCCAGCGATCCCGCAAAGCGCAACGAGAAGAGCGCGCAATCTTTTATCTCGTCCCATGGGCGGATGGATGGACTTGAACAGTAGAGCAGCGGAGCCAATTGGAGCGCTGCCAGCGCGTGCACCTGCTCTGTGATTGGCGAACGCCCCCGCCCCCGCGGTCGGGCGGTCCTGCTCCTGCACACGCGCAGCGCACACAGTCAGTTCTCGGGTTCTCCCACAGAGGATGTGAACCACCAGTAGAGCATCACACCGAGCGCGCGTCAGACGCTTCGTGGCGAGTATGGGGGCCCAAAGTGATGACAGATGACAGCCAGAACTCTCGACACCTCAGCACACGCCACGTCAGCCAGCCAGACCAATGAGGGAACGCCCAGGACATCGCCCAGGAGAGAGAGAGAGAGCATTGCACCAAACGACAGATAATTGGGCTCGGAGAGAGAGCGCCTTCGCGAAATGGTCAAACTGTTGTGGAGGTCACTGTGACTCCTGCGGTGTGTGTGTCCGAATTTCGTTCAGGGTCACTGGAGCGCGGCAGCGGCCAACCTTGTACTGTACGCGGAATGGGCCAATTTCCCTCTGGGTCTCTCCTCGAAGGCGACCAGCAATCGCAGGCAATTATGCGCAACACTTGCGCCCCAGCTAGGTCCTGGAGCACCGGCCTTCAGCCAGCGGTCGGAGCACGTGCTGGAGCAATTTGGGGAATTGCGACCTGGGTCGTCCCTGGAGGGGTCAAATTATCACTCATCAATTCTGACTTCTCCCTAGACTCCAAGGTTCCGCGGTGGGGGGGGCCCCCCCCGAGACACTCCCCGGGGGGGGAGTCCGAGTGTGTGACCTTGGCCGATCGATCCAGTTTTTTGGTCACTGCTGGGTTAGCTCCCAAAACTCTAGATCTGTTCCGGATCCCGAGCCCATGGAACTCCTGGTGGAACTCGTGAAATTCGCGTAATCTTCACGGACTTCACGGTCTTGGAGGTCACCTGGGGACTCCGCAAAACACCGGTGTACTAAAGAGCCAGCCAGGCCCCCGGACTTAACTTCTGAGTTTTGGTCTCGGTCGGTTCTAGGGGTCCTCCACGTGGGAAAATCGATTCCACGCCATGGCTCAAGGTTTTCTGCGCGGTCTTCACGTCTTGGCCCATCATCAGTGCATCAGTCTTCTCGCGACGTGACGTGCCCCGTGATGGATGTACCCCACACCCACATCGTCGCCCACAACTGCGGGCATATCATAAGTGGACAAAGTTTGCCACACGTTTGATCGCTATCGCTTGATGGGATCGAGATTTGTATCGGATGGTTGACAGGCCTAGCCAACCGCCCAGGCCTATCCCTCATCGTCGCTGATAGGCCCGGCTGTCCAGCGGTGCGGTGACGGTGCGAAGTTCCCGAGCTCAACCTAATTGCCCGGCCGGCTGCCCGGCCCTAAAGAAAACGATAAAACACAAATCCCCGAAAGCCCCCCCGACGCGTGGTGTCCTCCGGTACGACCACGACCCGGCGCGGCAAAAAATCCAATTAAAAAAAGGAACCGGGCCAAACTGCGAAGGGGGGTTTGAGAAAAAGTTTGAGCCATTTAATTTAATTCATTTATTCAGGGACTTTCTTTGTATGCCGGTGCCCGGTGCCCGGTGTTGAGCTGAAGGACGAAAGACGGCGGCGAACAATCCGACGCCACGCGACGCGCCGAGTTTGGTCTTGGGCTTGGAGGGGGGTTTCCTTTTTGCGAACGCGACCGCGACGGGGCGAGCCGTGCCGGATCCGTTACACATATGCACTCACCTGTGTGTGTCTGCAACCCCTGCGCCGTAAGTAACCATAATTAGGATGACGTGTGCCGCGTCGCGTACACGAATTCCATCGTCATCGCCGTCGCTTCGTCGCTTCGGGGCCATGCAAATTGCGCGGCACGCCGACAACAACTTCTTCTTGGGCCGGGTGTGTGACTGTGGGCTGGGTATCCGCTTCGTGTCCTTGCTGGTGCTTTCGCGCGATTGATTTTTGTTTGTGGTTTGCTGGTCTCGGTGGGGTTTCCCCAAGTCTGGGCACACCCCAAGAGAGTTGCGGATAGAGCTGTGGCTAGGTGCGGCGGAATGCGCTCGTGCCCCGTCGCGACACCAAGCTCCTGGGTGTGTGGTGTGTGAGGGCATTTTACGGCACTTGCTCGACGACGACGAGGTACTGGACTGCGGTCGGTTCTCCCCACCAGTCCAGTCGACTGGAGAGCGTGCTGCCAGGCGGACGGTCGCCGGACGAACCCTTCCACTGGCACAGGCTCAGGTGTCGGGCCGTTAGCAGTGTGTGTGTTTGCGAGTCGGTGTTTCTGTGCGCGTAGCTCTCGATCGAACGATGAGCCGGGCCACGCTTCGGAGCGTAAGCGTTCACGAACCCGAAAACGCCAGACAAAGAAGCCCAACTTCCACAGTGCGATAGTTCTGGATTCTGTGTGCGATAGACTCTCTCACCTGGTCACCTGAGACCACAGACCAAGACAGACCTCAGACCAGCGCCCCCGACCACCAGCTACCCCGGAACACCTGTGCGGATGTTTGACGGCAAAGAGGAGTCGGCGGCGTTCGTGATACTGACCGGTTCGATGTACCATCACCATCACCACCACCACCACCCGCACTACGGTGGTGCCATCGGTGGAGGCACCTACACGCAGGTTCGAACTGGATCGGTTGGACCCTCGGCTAGCCCCGGCTAATTACCCGTAAAAGACACACCGTTACAGAAAGCAGCAGAGGTGTTCTGTTCTGGGGAATTCGGGGCTTGACATCCGACAGATTCATCTCCGCTGACGTCCAGACGCAGCGGCGTGGGTAACGTCGGCCGTATAGCCTACATTCTGTGCCGGGGGTCCGTCTCTATCTGGGCAGGGGCTGAAGAAAATATTGATCGAGCCGGTAGCAGGTCGTTCGTAAGCGAACCCGGCCACTTCCGGGCACACAACCCGGGAACGTGACAAACCCGCAGCCCGTTTGTTAGGGGCTCGTCTCTGCCGCTCGGGTGCCAACGAACAAACACACGAACGCCGCGAAATAAAGCGGAAGGCAGAAGCACAATAACAGAAAAAGCAAATGGCAATTCCAGCGAAACTGGAGCAGGTCCCCGTGCGGATCTCGGTTAGAGGGTTTACCCATTAGTTAAGGTCCGCGAAGAATGGCGGCACGGCCTACTAGGCGGGCTACTAGCGGGCAGGGAGCTGGGAGCCGGGAGAGTTACGGCGAAGGCGAACAGGCTTTTGCAACAACTGCTGCAAAGTTTTGCGACTTGCCTTTTTGGGTCCAAAAAAGCGAGGGAAGGGAGTTTCAGAGGGCGCTTCAGAAGGATTCAGAAGCAAGGATTGGGTAGGCCGCCGTAGCACTCTGTACCGGACTCTGACGTGCGCTCTTCGTCTGTCTGTCTCCACGCCAGCCGGCCAGCTACGGGAAGAAGAATGGTGTGTGGTACGCATCGCCCGGCAACCAGGGCTGGGGTGTCGGTGCGGCCGGCACCGCTACACCCGCGCGGCTCGGCCGCAAACCGTCGGTCACCGAGGTGGACAACATGGCGTCCGGGAGCCTGAAGCCGAGCGCGGGGCGCGTGATCCGCATCATCAACAGCCACGACCACAGTGTGCAGGTAAGTCCGCAGACTCTAAAGCGTGGTCCAGACGCTACGATAACGATAACGATATCTGCGTAACTGACGTTTCTCGGAGATGTCATTAATGTCACTGACGCAGATCTACAAATCCTGAACAAACGAGCATCAATTTGTGAGCAAATTTCAAACAACTGCCAGTTTGCCTCCAGGTTGGACATGTTGGAAACTAGCCATGGAAGCAACACTGTGTCCTTTTCGGTTAAAAAGCGAAAAAAGAACGTGCGAAGAGGTTACAGTGGTCGAGGACATAGCTTTTAAATGGCATCGTATGCCTCCGCCTTTTTATTGCGATCA
>NC_071287.1:8954884-8962386 GCF_943735745.2 Anopheles bellator | reverse complement strand
GAGGAAATGGCTTTTAAATGGCATCGTATGCCTCCGCCTTTTCATTGCGATCACTATATTTTTTATTTTTTAGTTGCCAAAGACATGGCAGACTTTCGTAAATTTTTATAAATTCAATTAAACACATTCAATTCAATTCGAATCGAGCCGATATCGAATCGTAATCGTAGCGTCGGGACCACGCTTAAGCGTGGTCTGACGGCATCTGACAGCTGTCAGATCTGACATCTGATCTGACGTTTCGCCGCAGTGCCGGGTGCTGCTGAACCTGCGCACCTCGCAGCCGTTTGAGGAGGTCCTGGAGGACCTCGGGCAGGTGCTGAAGATGATCGGAGCCAAAAAGATGTATACCAACAACGGGCAGGAGGTGCGCAGCTTCTCCCAGCTGCGCAACGAGTTCGCGGAGGTGGAGACGTTCTACCTGAGCAACACGCCGTCCCTGCCGCTCGGGGCGCTCGGCCCGGGCGTGATCCCGCCGTCGCCCGGCCGCCGCTCCCGCTCCCGGCTCGGCGGCTCCATGCCGGACGACCTGTCGAAGACGGCCACGGCCCGGCAGCGGGCCCGCAGCAAGAGCCGGCCGCGCGTCCTCTACGTGCCGGAGAACGAGCTGGTGCGCGCCTCCTCCGACTACCCGCTGCTGGACGCGATGAAGGAGGAACCCACCCGCATCACGATCCGCGGCCTGCGGCGCACCTTCTACCCGCCCGTCCACCATCCGCCCATCGATAACGCACCGCCGGACAAGAAGCTCTCGCTCTTCTGGGTGTACGTACTCCAAGACCGGGTCTACCGGGCAGAACCAGTCCACTAACCTGTCCACCTGTCCACTTGCCCAACACAGCCACGGCTACCGGGGCATCGACTCGAAGCGCAACCTGTGGGTGCTGCCCTCTGGCGAGCTGCTCTACTACGTGGCGGCCGTCGCCGTGCTGTACGACCGGGAGGAGGATGCCCAGCGCCACTACACCGGCCACACCGAGGATATCATGTGGTAGGTCCCAGCGCCCCAGCTTCCTTAGTAGCCCTAGGCTCGGCTAAGCTCCGCTCCATTCCTTGCAGCATGGAGGTGCACCCGTCGCGGGAGCTGGTCGGGTCCGGGCAGCGGGCGGGCCGGGACCGGAAGTCGCAGGCCCACGTCCGCATCTGGAGCACCGAGTCGCTGCAGACGCTGTACGTGTTCGGGATGGGCGAGCTCGACTCGGGCGTCATCGCGGTCGCTTTCTCGCAGCTGAACGGTGGCAGCTACATCCTGGCGGTGGACGCCGGCCGCGAGAGCATACTGTCCGTGTGGCAGTGGCAGTGGGGCCATCTGCTGGGCAAGGTGGCTGTAAGTATCCCCCCTGGAGTCCTGATCTGACCGGACCTGACCGCTCTCTCTCTCTCTCTCTCTCTCTCTCTCTCTCTCTCTCTCTCTCTCTCTATCTTCCCTGTCGTACAGACCCTGCAGGAGGGCATCTGGGGCGCCACGTTCCACCCGCTCGATGACAATCTCCTCATCACGCACGGCCGGGGCCACCTGGCGTTCTGGCACCGGCGGAAAGATGGGTTCTTCGAGAAGACCGACATCATCAAACCGGTAACTATCTCTCTGTGTAATTTATAAGCTTTTTATAACATTAGGTTAAGTAAAATGAAATCCATTATTTTATCCATAGAAAGCTTTGGTGATCGATATCTCGTGAATTACAAATTATCGATCGAAATTATCGAAATTATCTACGAAATTATCGATCGTACAGTTTCCAGTTTAGCTCCGCTTAGCTTCCAGCTCCGTTTCAAGCTGATACTTACGATTCTTAGAATACTTAGATACTTAGAAACGGTTTTCACCGTTTTAAAGCATGGCCCAGTTAGAATCGGGAACAATTGCATTAGCTCTATCTCTGGGTTGGTTTGACTTAGGAAATACATCAAGGTGTCAAATTGAAGGTATTTTATTGTACTTTAAGAGTATAGAGAGAATTTTAGAAATTTATTATGTCGGTCGTCGGATGAAATCACGAACTTTCTTTAGAATGCGCGCTATAATTTTCTACACAATCTTCTGGTCCACTTCAGCGGCTAATTTGATCCAATTTCTCGCCATCTCTGCAGCAACCCGCATCACCTTTCCAGTGTTCTTCAACTTCCGTTTGAATATTGCCCAATAATTTGCGATTGGGCGGAGTCTAGGGCAACTTGGTGGGTTGATATCCTTTGTGATGAAATCCACCTTATTGTAAAAGTATCACAGAACTACATCCCTGCTGTAGTGGCAGCTTTCCAAATCAGGCCAAAACTTTACCGGACCTTTGTGTGACTGCATAAATGATAGAACTCGCTTTTTGAGGCACTCTTCCTGGTATAGAGTTGAGTTCATCGTCGTGTTTGTGATGAAAACCTTGATTTCTGTCCACAGGTGCAAATTCCTTGACATATCATTAATTTTTGTGCAAATTTTTTGGCGAATACAAATTTGATCTTGGAGGGGACATCTCCCCGTGCCGTGGCGAGATAAAATTTTGGTCCAGGAAGCCGTCCAAAATCAATTTTCACGTATGTTTCGTCGTCCATAAGCAAGCATTATTTGTACCTCGCCAGAACAAGATTTTATGTAAGTATTCTTTGTGGATGCTTACATGCAAGGAAAAAACAGTAGCCTCTTCGTAGACAGATCTTCTGGGCAGTACTTTTGTTAGTACCATATTTTTTTGCAATATCCCAAACCTAAAGTCAGGATTTGCCTCGATAGATCTTAAAACCTTTCAGTTCCGCGTACCAAGATGAAACTTTCAGCACTGAAAGTAGAATGTTTACTAAAGATATGACTATCAACACATTTGAAATCCGACCACCAGAGGCGCTGCTAGAAATCATGCAATTGTTCCCGATTCTAAGTTCCCGATGATTTAGTAGGGGTTATAACACCGGAAACTTCATGCAAACCAAGAGTTCCTGAACTGCTGACATGACCGAGTCAAGTCTTGATGTCTCGAAATATTATTCCCCTAACCTAGCTACCCTGGGGGGCAACAAAAAACGTTCTACCAAAACTGTTTCAGACCTGTGGACCTGTGTGACGGAACCGTAGGTCCAAGTGTTCTCGTACAAGGCACAAGATTCTAAACTCCTTGTGGTGTCATCGACATTACCCAGAATTAGGACCTCTGATCTGTCTACGTTCTAGTCTATGAGAACTAGGCCACTGGATCTGAACTGGACTTTTAGTAGCTGGATCCCCCAAGGTCTTCACTTAAGAGGTTATCTTGCCCAATTTGCATTCAAGAATGGACTTAAAGTGGATAATCCTTTCGAGGCATTTGTAGCGTTGTGGGTAGCGCGGACCCTGCTCATTCTCATGTATCTCTATCACCTTCGCCTGTGCGTGTCGTTGTAGCCGGCCCGGACGTTCGTCACCTGCGTCCAGTTCGAGCCGGACGGTGACGTCATCACGGCCGACAGCGACGGGTTCATCACGATCTACAGCGTCGACGCGGACGGCGCGTACTTCGTGCGCATGGAGTTCGAGGCGCACAACAAGGCCATCGCCTGCATGGTGATGCTGTCCGAGGGTACGCTCATCTCGGGCGGCGAGAAAGACCGCAAGATCGCCGCCTGGGATTCGCTCCAGAACTACAAGCGCATCACGGACATCAAGGTACGGACATCGCGGAAGGCCGATCTGGCCAGATTACTAATTACTCGCCCGCGCTTGCCCGCTGGAACAGCTGCCCGAGTCGGCGGGCGGTGTGCGATCAATCTATCCGCAGCGACCGGGGCGCAACGACGGCAACATCTACGTCGGCACGACGCGCAACAACATCCTGGAGGGCTCGTTGCAGCGGCGCTTCAACCAGGTCATCTTCGGGCACGGCAAGCAGCTGTGGGCGCTGGCCGCCCACCCGGACGATGAGGTGTTCGCGACCGGCGGCCACGACAAGTTCGTGGCCCTCTGGCGGCGCCAGAAGCTGATCTGGACGACGTCGGTCGGGTACGAGATCATCTCGCTCGCGTTCCACCCGTACGGTGCGGCCCTGGCGGCCGGCAGCTCCGAGGGCCACCTGATCGTGATCAACGCCGAGAACGGTGCGACGATGCTGACGATCCGCGTCTGCGGCTCACCGCTCAACGCCGTCGAGTTCAACCAAGGTAGGTGTACCGCGGAGACCAGGACAGCACTTGACTTCGGACCATACTCTCGGACCTCGTTTCTCTCTCTCTCTCTTGCGTGGTAGTCGGCGACATGATCGCCATCGGGTCACAGAACGGCAGCATCTACCTGTTCCGGGTGTCGCGCGACGGCTTCTCGTACAAGAAGATCAACAAGATCCGCGGCTCGCAACCGCTGACGCACCTGGACTGGAGCTCGGAGGGCAACTTCCTGCAGTCGGTCACGGTCGACTTCGACCTGCTGTTCTGGGACGTGAAGTCGCTGTCCCCGGAGAAGAGCCCGATCGCGATGAAGGACGTCAAGTGGATGACCAGCAACAGCACGGTCGGGTTCCTGGTGGCGGGCCTGTGGAACAACCGGTACTACCCGGCGCCGGCCAACACGGTCGTCACGACCACGGCCCGCACCGCGGCCCAGGACCTGCTGGCGGCGGGCGACGCCGACGGCTACCTGCGCCTGTTCCGCTACCCGGTCATCACGCCCCGGGCCGAGTTCACCGAGGCGAAGGTGTACTCGGGCACGCTCGCCTGCCTCAAGTTCCTGTACGGCAACCACAGCCTGGTGACGGTCGGTGGCACCGACGCGTCCCTCATGATCTGGGAGCTGACCGAGGAATAGCCACTGTGGCCGCCGTGGCGTACCGGGATCGGCGTCGGGGGCGCTGGGGGCGCCGGGGGCGGTGGCGGAACCGCCTCACCTCTACCATC
This sequence comes from Anopheles bellator, assembly GCF_943735745.2. NCBI lineage: Eukaryota > Metazoa > Arthropoda > Insecta > Diptera > Culicidae > Anopheles > Anopheles bellator. The sequence continues at coordinate 8,957,529 of NC_071287.1, read as the reverse complement.
AGGTAATCCTCACCTCAGCACCGCACCGTTGCACACCACAGCCCTCGCCCCCGTAGCAAGCCATCTCCACAACCACCATCAACATCACCACCACCATCATGATCACCATCACCATCATCACTCCGAGTCCGAGGTCGAGGTCCGGGGTGACCAGCTGGGGAGCGCAGCGGATGACAGCCTCACATCGGACCACCCTACTACCGCTACTACTACTACTACTACTAGACCATCCTCAAACGGTACAGCCGATCCGCCATGGGTATTTATGCCAAAACCGCCAATCTACCAATCCACCAACTACCAGAACACCCAGAACAGCTCCATAGAACATCCACCAACCACCTGCCCAACCAACACACACGTCCTGTAGCTATAACTCTACAGCTCCACCTCGTAGCCCAGTTCTTCTTCTTCTGCAATCAAACCATGCCTTGCATGTTTAGTGCGCGGCTCCGCACCAGCAGAGTAGGTCTTGCCCAAACCCTTGCCAAGTCCAATGTCGTCCACAACACCCAGGGCTGGTTGCTGGAACAGACATCAACGTCTTGATGTACGACGTCGTTTTGGGAAAATCGGTGCAGTTGTTGTTGCTGAGTCCAGCGTTTCTACAGAACGCTGGCTATACTTCTTGGAACTTGGCAACTGACGTTTGGCATGCCCCTCCGATATCTCGTCCCGAGCTGTCCGAGTTCGCTCGTGGAGATCCCGTCTATGCCTGGGCAATCCACTTCACACGTTCGCTTCGCTTAAACGGTAGCATTGCATAATCTAAAACGATCAACGATTAATCAGCACCCGGAATTGGTTTGCATTCATATTGTTTACAGAGCAGCCGAAGTAGCGTGTGTCAGCCTCAAAACTCGACCCCTAATGCAAAGCAAATTATCGGAATCGACTATCCCAATTGGAAGGTTAGTGTGCAGTTCAGCAACGTAAAATTGGAAAATGTAGAATTTGGTACCGCCCCGGGATGTGTGCGTTCGTGGTCGCTGGACTCGTTCGGGCCTGGGCCTGGCCGGAAGCTGGCCGGACCCACGATCTGGGGCCTAGCATGACACCCGTGCGCTCTGTTGCACCGCGCGTACTACTGCTACGTACTGAGCTTAAGTTGGCAAATTGGCAGACCATTTTGTTAGTACTGTGTTGTAACCTTTGGAGTCGCTGCTCGGCGCCTGGTGCCTGGCGCTGTACTGTACTCCGCTTCCACAACTACTTAAACTACCACCACTTAGTTACTACTTACTATCACTACTACTACTGCTACTACTACTACTACTACTATAACTATCTACTCTTCTGACCGGTTTCGGCACTTCTAAGGGGCTTTCAAGTGGATGAGTGCCTCGGTCGTGTCCGGTCGATCACTAGTACTAGAGTAGTATCTGCTTCATCACCTTCGTTCACCTTCTTTGTAGCCCTCGCCACGTACCATTCATTACCGACCGACCGACTAGAGGTTGGTTTGGGTTTATCAATGGACTATCTTTCTTTTTTCTTTCTTTCTCTCTCTTTCTCTTTCTCTCTTTCTATCTCTTTCTCTCTTTTTCTCTTTTTCTCCTTTTCTCTATTTCTAACTTTTCTTCACTTTTTCTTTCTTGTTTTCGACCTGTGTTGGTTTTATCCTCATTTTCATGTTTCTCTCTCACTTTCTTCTCATGGATCTCATTATTTCTATCACACACACACACATACGTTGTGACTTTGATTGGCGCCACTACGTTTGCTTTCGCGCGCATCAAATTATTCGATTTTCGCTCTCTTTTTCTCGTGTTGCTCACGCACACGTTCCTCTGCCGCTCTGCCCGTCTTCTTCTTCTTCTTCTGCTTCTTCGGTTTCGGCGCCACCCTCACTCTCACCGGGCACCGGCTGAAAGGGTCGATCCCGACTCACCGGACGTCGTCCTCTTTTTGTGATCCTTTCGCGCAGGGCCCGGCACGGGACCGCTCACCGTCAGCCGATGGTACCGCGGCGGGTGAGGAGAGCTGCCGCGAGGAGAGCAGGGAGCACGATGGCGGAGGCGGGCGGCGGCAGCAGCAGCAGCAGCAGCGGAGAAGCCGGTGTCGTTACCGGGCCCGTTACCGCCGGTGGGCCGCTGGTGAGCGGCGGAGCCAGGGAGTGGACAACGGGGGCCAGGAGGGAGACGCGGAGGGCGAGAACGAGTCCGGCGACCCAGCAGCAACAGTAGCCGGGGCTCGGTCCAGCGCCGTGACCAGTCGGAGCCGCTTGCGGAAGATCCGTTGGCGACGGACGCCGGTTGGCGGGATGGTGCGCCGGCGGGACGCCTGTAGCAACGGGCGCCAGCCCCGGTCGAGTCGGCCGCCAGTCCCGGTCACTCACCAGCCATCGCCTCCCGGCGGGACCAGCTCCGCCAGCACGCCTCCCATCACCAACACCCATGTGGCCGCCATCCTGTCCACTGACGACGATGACGAGGCCGGGGTCGAGTACGCCGTGCTGCTGCCGGACTCGTTCGCCATCTTGGATCGCTCCTTCTAGTCTGCTTACGGCCGAGTCCACGAGTACCACCTCTTAGCCTGCGCCGGTTAAAGGCCATGTGTTCTCAACCCTCGCCCTATCGAGAGAGACTCATTTGTATGTGGACCTGGACCTGGACCTGGACCTGGACCTGGACCTGGACCTGGAC
>NC_071287.1:8941978-8954784 GCF_943735745.2 Anopheles bellator | reverse complement strand
GGTAGCGGCGTAGCGCTCGGCGATGGTGACGACGCGGCCCCGGTTCACACTGCTACGACGTCCACACCACTCTAGTGATGCCGGCATCCCCCCCATTCCATTCAGCGCTGCCTCGCTCTCTCTCGTTACAGTTACCTCTACACACTGATCTAGTCCAGCACAATTAGGAGTAATAGGTAAGGCACACACACGACTCCCGGTAGCGTGTAGGTGGTTCGCAGTTTCGTCAGGCAGTGAGAGAGAGAGGATATATTTTGTAATGGGCTACACTGGAAGACAACCGCGCTCTGGTCCACACGCCGAACGCACACATAGGCACGCGCCCAACACACACTACAGAACATAGAACAAATCGTAGAGGTGCAACGTAGCGACGCTGACGTAGAGTTACTCTGACCGAGGTTGAGGATAGATACGTACTGCCACTAGTATCTAAGAGGTTAAAGCACTCCCTTCCCCCCGGCCTGTTCCAGCGTTCCTTCCGGTTTCAGATTTCACAACATCACCTAACCTTTTGCGCCCATGGCACTATTCCCAACCAGGAATTCCCAACAGTTACATCCCTCCTGATCGCACCACCAGGAATATTTGGAATTTTGTACTACAACTACTACCAGAGCAGAGCTCAGTGTCCCAGGAGATGCATACCCTGTTCGGAACTGTGTATCAACCACACTGTGCACAGTGCAGTGCATCATCTCACACCCCCTTCCCCCGACCCCTCCCTCCCCTGTTGGTCTCTACTACTAGTCTGTAGCGTAGTTTGTAAGTTAGAGAAACTTTTGAAAACTCTTGTTACGGAATTGAATTGAGTGAATTGTAGCGACTAGGATAGGCTACCTACATGTGGAGTCGTGCCGCGTCCCGCGGGATTCGGCATAAGATATGGTCTACAACTACCACTACTACTACCTACTACTACCTACTACCTACTACTACTACTACTACTTAGTGAGTGCACATTTTTTAAAACATTTCTCACCCGAGGCCGAGCCGGATTAGTGACGGAGACGCCTGGCCTGGCGCCTGGGGTTGGTAGTATCCTGCAGGCTATATTATGTATGCGTTGTTGTTGTTGTGTTTTTGTGTACTTCGTACTAAGATCAAACCCAAACTCTTTGCACATAACCCTTTGACCCGCCCCCGGGTGGCCTTGGTGGATGCCTTGGAAACCTTTTGGAAAGCAATTTAGTAGTTCCTTTTTGTATCTCTTCGGTGTCTGGCTTCTGGAAGTGGCTTACCTCTAGTATAACTATTCAAACCATTAATGAGTAAACGTAAACGCAAACTAACATTTAGACAAAAAAAAGCAGCAGCAGACAATTTGTGCAACAGTAGGTAGAGCAGTGCTGTGAGAGCACCCGGCCATTGTGTGGGCTTTCTTTGCGTACGCAACACCTAGCCAGAACTGGCGACGATTTGTTTAGCCACTGCCACAGTGAGCGACCAGGTGTAGGTTTGGTCTCCTCTCGATTCAGGGACCGCGGGGAACGATCATGGGGACAACCCGTTCGGACCTAGCGTGCCGTGTATGTGCACTAGTGCTTGGACGCTTGGATTTAAGTTGCCCTGGGATTCCTGGTGGTCCACTACTACTACCTGGTCCTCCCGGTCGAGCAGAGTAGCGGGGTTTACTTTAAGTATTACCTTAACCCAAGAGGAACGAACCACGCCTCCGTATCGAGTGATGTTTTGTGCTGTTATCCGTGCCGCGCTCGGCATCTTGAACGCACACAGGACTATTGTAACCACATAGAGGACCAACCGCAATAGCTGGATCGGATGCGGATCAGTGCGGGCAGATCTCACACAGTATGCCTGTGGCGCTACTGTATTCGGTTCCGGCGGATGGTGCTCGAATTCGGACAGCGCGAGAAAGACCGCCGGTGCCGGACAGTGTTGATGGACATCTCTTCAATCTTTTCATACTTGGCCGAGGAGAGACATTCAGCACAGTAGCACTGCAGCCCTTTTTTGCGTAAAGTCGGGACGAGGTTTTGTCGGAAAAACATTTTGTGCGGACAGATGGAAAGGGGGCCACGGTCCGACCAGCATTGACTATCAAAACAACAAAACGACGAGAAAGAAACCAGGAATGGAGAAGGAAGAAACAATCTACTACATATCAAGACGGGCGTAGCCCCGTTGGCCCTTAGTCTGTGTCTGTCTGTGCGGCACCTTTGGGCTTTTGGTTTTGAAATGAGAAAATAAAAAAAAAACAAAACAGTGAACGGTAGCAACGTTGAAGCGGGAATCCCTGATTATACTACTTTGTGGAGGACACTCGTTACACGCGGGAATGAGGGTGCAGTTTAGGGCGCACACGGCGCATCACGGGAACCCCCGTCCCAAATTGTCTAATGTTGGCGTGAGAAGATTGGATCCTTTTTTTATCTGCCGGTGCCGAAGCGGAAGAAGATGGAGAAAATAAAACTGTCTCGTTAGTTCAAACCGTACATAAACCGAGCTAGCATAGCGATACCCCCTCTGGGTAGGATCGGGGTGTTCGGTTCGGTCGTGTTGTCCGACAGAGGGCGCTGTAGGTTTTTGGGCAGTCCAAGGTGCAACAGGGATCGAGTAGGACGATTTTTTTGTAGAACGAACGCACATAAAATACAATCACATCCAGGACCCGAAGGAACCGGCTCGAAGGAACAGAGCTCGAACCCGACAGTTGGGGCTCGCGGCTGCTGCTTGCGGCTACCGGATATGGTTAAGCATTTATCGATACGGTGCATTTGGACACATTGAGCAAAAATAAATGAAATATTGCCACTGTTTTCGCTACCCACTAGAGGCAAGCACTACGAACGACATCTGCTCATTCATTGCCGCCCGAACAGGGATTGGGGATTGTTCGAAAAAAAGCTGACAGCTGGCGCATTCACTCTCTCGGTGTTTGCTGCCGGACCCGGACCAGCGGAAAAGCATTACGCCGACCAACACTACCTAAGACACACACCACACATACGAACACTCACCCAAGAAAGAAAATGACCCTCTACCAACAATCCCTTGTAGTGGAACGGAGGAAATCGGTCTGATTGCAGGTAAAGCCGAAACCGAAAACGCACAATCCTAAAGAGCATTACAGAAGCAAACGAAACATGGAAAGGAACGGGCGCGCCATGCGAACAAATACCAACCACTCTTTAAAAACGGAAACATGTTTGCCTTATAAAAATAAATATATCAGAATTATATTAAGTTTAAAGCTCCCAATAGCGCCTGTGTGTTTCATTGTGCGCTGCGCTCGGCAACGGAAGGCGCTCGTTGGTAGGTAGGGTGTCTCATAAATTGCTCTCGGCATGCGGTTTTATTTTCGAAAAATGTTTGTATTTACTTATCATTCATCATTTGTGTCCCAATGCCTTTCTCCTTGCGCTGCAGGGCAACCATATGCCAAAGGCACTCGCGTCGCGTCGTTATACACTAACACACCTAGTTTAGCGAAAACAGAAACACGCAACGTGCGCGCCGCTACCTTACGAACGAAAGTTTTGTAAAACTCATTTGCAGTTTAATGTTTCGCGTTTTGCGTCGGCTCGCTCTGCCTCTGCCGTGGAAGGCTAATCATTTGTGTGTTTCTCATTTTTCAGCCTACCCTCAATACAGTAAGATGTCGATTTTCCTATTGTTGCCCAATCGCTCCCGAGGTTGGGCCATATTATAATTTTGTTGTAATGGCTACTACTTATCTTACTTTAATGCACGCTCATTTGCTCATTGTTCTGCGAGGATCGGGTGGCGATCTGATCTGATGGGTCTACTAGCGTGAGCCACTTCAGGTAATCGGGACACAGTTGTATTATTGGACAAAACGTTCGCGACTAATCATGCACATTCATAAAACTGGTCCACGGGGGCGGTCGAAGGTTGGTCGTTACCCGAAAGTGCATTATTTTTACACAACAAAATAGAGAAAATGGTCAAAGCTTTATTATAACAGGACTTTTTTTTTAATCGCGAACACAACAACACGTGTTCACGAGCATATATGTATGTCTTCCGATATGTTGTAGCGAATCTTCTATTTTTTTAAAACTAGCTTTGCACCTTGAACAATGGACTAGGATTAGGTTCTGGTCTGGCCCGTAAAAAAAAGACGGTCCGACGAATAAAGACAAGACAGCGTTTTTCACAAAACAAAGTGTTTCCTTAAACACAAAACAAATTTACTTTACACAAGAGGCAAATCATTGTTTATAAATAAAACGTTAGCTTAAAATACGACATTTTCGCTACATTTCCGGGAATCATTGATACGAGAATAGAATTGTAGAACAAAACAAACTCCACTTGTTCCAAATCAATGAAAAGTATGGTACACCTCAGTCGTACTTTGAATGCGCCGAGACATTACTGACGACGTGGTGTGATGGGCCCAGGCTTTCCTTCAATGTGCTGCAATGGTACGAACTCATGTAAGGCCTGAATGGGTTTTTGAAACACGCCGATAGTAGGAGCGCCCGAGGTAATGAATGGTCAAAATCAGTTTCAAATGTTTGGTCCAATAGTATGTGCGCCTAATGTCGTATCGTTTTTGCCCACACGGTTCGAAATCTTCGCCTAAAGTAGCTTCGCTCAGGATGACCATTGGGGTGTGTTGGTGTTGATAGGTCTATGTTGAGGAGCTTGTTGTCCCTAAAACGATGCCCGCCGGCGAGATAACGTGCGGGCCATTTTGTCCCATCCCTTCCCTTCTTGCAGCAACTCGCACACAGTTTGTGTTAATTCGTTATGATAATCATTTTTAATGCAGCAGGGCGCGCGAATATAAAACGCGAACTCAGATGCTGCGCACACATACACACATACACACACACACACGCACAAAAATACACAATTACATGTTTGTTTTCTGCCAGGTGAACCAAAACCGTTCACGAGCGCCACGAGAGCTAATAAATACCGTATTACAATCTAACAAAAAATATAAAAACACAAAAATTGCTTTACCAACGTAATACTGGAAAAATAGAAGGAGTGCTAAATAATATAATAATAAAGGTAGAGCATGTCGTTGAATACCGTAACAGTAAATATTAATAAACATATCAAAATTAGAATACACACTCTACGAACCTAACCTCTTTCAACCCTGTCACAATATGATTAGTAATTTCCACATGTGTCCTAGAAATTATCACAATTTTGGTATCGTAAATTTAACTTGTTTTCGTTTACTCGTTCTCGTTCTCAAGACGCGCGCAGCAGTGAGCATCATCGGTTTTTCTTTGTCCTTCTCCCCGCGTACTTCCTTTCGCATTCGCCATTAATCAAAAAGGTTAGTCTGTGCTCCTACCGTGCGATCTAATGCTGGTTGTGGTCATCGTCATTATCATCATCATCAGAGAAACTTCACCATCAGAGAAGAAATCCGCGAATTAATTGCGTGGCACCGGACAGCAGTCCGGGTGGCCCAAGTGATGGTGATGATGATGGTGGTGCTGGTGACCGGGGTTCATCTTGTTCGACAGATAATCATGCGTACCGCCCACCGTATGGCGGCGCCGTATCGATCGGCTTCCGTGCCGCCGGTGCCGGCTACTGGCGGCTCCCGGACCACTGGCCGCCGCTGGAAGCACCGGTGCGAGTGGGCCCACTGTAACGGGCTCACCGTAGCTGCTGTTGCTGCTGTTGCTGCTGCTACTACCGCTACTGCTGCTGCTGCTGCTGCTGCTGCCGCTGGTGGCACTGCTGCCGTTGCTGCTGCTGCTGCTGGCTGCAGTGGCCGTCACAAGGCAACCCAAACCGCCACTGCTGCTGCCGCCGGTGGTGGCGTGTATGTCGTGAATCTGACGCCGCCGGTTGATGTTTTTATCCGTCTTCTCGTCCTTCGTCAGCGACAGGCGTGACCGCAGGCTTAGCGGCGGACAACCGCCGCCACCGGCGAACATACAGCCGGTGCTACCGTGACAGGCAGGGCCGCCGCCACCGGCCGCCGGCATGAGCTGCTGAGCTTGAAAGCAGTGTGGCTGTGGTAGCGGTGCTGTATGCGACGAGAGGGCCGCCAGCATCGGGCCCGCATCGTGGTGGCCACAGCAACAGTCCACCGCCTTCGTCGTCTTGTAATTCAGCGACAGCGAGCGGTTCAGGTTGAACTTGCGCTCGAGGTTGTTCGCCTTGCGTTCGAGCTGCGTTAGGATGCGGTTCATCTTCTTCAGCACCTCCGTGTCGATGCGGTACGGTGCGGTAACCGGTGCCGCCGCTGCCGTCCGCTTCTCGCACGGGTTGCTCGTCGTCGACGAGTCCGTCTCGTCCGAGCTGAGTAGCGCCTCCGGGCTTTGCAGCAGCTTCTTGGCGTCGTGTGCCACTGACCCAAGACCACCATCGTCCTCGCCTCGTTCGGCGGCGACGCTCACCTCGTTCACCAGCGTTAGGCAGCTGGCGTTGGTGCTCGAGTTGTTGCTCGAGGCGTCGCTGCCGCTGTCCATCGGACGGTAGGGGTGCGGCGAAACGGTTGCCTTTTTCACGGTGGCCGAAAGGGGCTGCCCGGGCTTGGCCGTACTGTGCGCTTCGCACGTAGCAGCACCACTACCGTTGTCCCCGTTGTTGTTGTCGCCAGTCGTGGTGCCACTCTGGCCAGCACTCTGACTGCTGCTGTTAGTAGTAATATTAGTAGAAGCCGTGCTGTTACCATTGTTATCGTTATCGTTGCCACTACTGATGGTTTTGCTTTCCGTGCAGCAGTGCGCTTTCGTCGTATTGCTTTCGTCATCGGCGGCCCCTAGAACCGGGCCCGCGCGTCCTTGGTTCGGTGGCCGCCGTTCGGGTGACTCGTCCGCGTACGGTATGTTTTCGCCGCCCAGCGTGAGTGGGCGCGCGGTAAGGCTGATGTGGTACTTTTGGTGCAGCGAGTGGCGACGTTGTTGTCCATTGCTGGACGGTGCCGTCAGTGAGGCGGAGCAACCGCTGCTCAGCTCCCCATCACTCTCGAGCACGGCGTCCGGGTCCGAGCTGTTGATCGAGGTGTTGCGCAGCGAGCGCAGCTTGTTGTCCAGCGCGATCGTCACCGTCTTCAGGGACATCGAGCCTTGACAGCCACCGAAATAGAGAGAGAGAGAGAGCGAAAGAAAGTTAGACATATAGATAGGGAGATCGAGAGAGAAAGAGAAAGAGATAGAAAGAGAGAAAGAAAGAGAGAGAGAGCGAAGGAAGAAAGCGGAAACAAACGGAATGGAATCAAATTAATCGAACGAGCCAAGCCAAGGTGTCCGCGGCGGGAGTCAGCCAATCTCAGCGAGAAGAAAAACCCCTAAAGCTGACGGGGCTTAGAGCACGAGCACACACACGGCAGGCAGGACTGCACTAGAGCAGGGATCTGCAGCGGGACGTAAGTTAGTTCAGGTCCATCTCGGTTCGACTGGAGTGCGGGAGTGGGGCTTCTTGCAGCAAGCAGTCTCGTTAGCGATTTGCGTCGTTTGGGCTAACACATGGGCCGAAAAGTCTCGCGATGAGATCGATTAATCTTGAGAAGGCCATCAGCAGTCAATAGCGTCTGTAGCGTTAATGCAGCGTTTGAAGTTCAAAATTGCAAAGAAATGGCGTCCGCGTGTGGTTAAGAAATATTTTTTTTTTAGCGCAAGACAACACGCGCTGTATGTCGTAAATCAATCAGCCAGCCAGTATATTCGCCAGATTTGCACCTGCAGCGACTACTGGCTGTTCACACTCGTCAAGAAATGTTCAAATTTCGCTCAATGAATGAAGAGACTATCGCTGAAACTGAGATCTACTTTGAGGCAAAAGATGCATCGTTCTACATAAGGCGTATTAAAATATTAGAACGACGCTGGAGAATCATTGCGGAATGGCTCCTTGATGAATAAAGCTAACTTTGCACAAGAATAAAACGCATTTATTGATTGCCTTTTCAGCCCATGTGTTAGGAGGACGGACGCGGCATGCACCTAGTCGGCGAGGAAATGCTGGAAAAATAAAACTCTCGCAATCAAAGAGTTGATCATGTCCGTGGTGCATCGCACTGATCGTAACGGCAAGAAGCGAACCTAGCGCGCACGCGCTCACAGTAGGACCATATCGGGGGCAGTTAGCATAGGCTCGGGATACCGCGGCAAGCGAAATGTCGAAAACCAAACGAACTAACCTTGCGCAGAGACCACGGATTGAGGAGGGTTGGACGGAGAGTAGAGCCTTGGAGAGTGTGGAAGAAATGTGATCGTGACGACGTTCCCCCGGCTGTCCCAGCGCCCCCCACTCTGCCCCAACCCAAATTAAACACTATGCGATTGATGTTCGTGCTACCTAGAAGCCGCCACCTGCACCACAACCGGTCGCGTCACCCACGCTACATCAGCAGCGCCCGTACCCCCACCGTGCGGACTGAGACACCTGAGGGTGGCGGCACCTGGAAGCCCCTTACTGCCGCTGCTGCTTACCATTGTCGGCGAACGCACTGTCGTTCGAGTCGTCCTCGGACGAGCGGTTCAGCAGCGAGGACGCATCGTCGTTGCTTTGGGCGCTGTGGTGCCGATTGCTGTGGTAGTAGTGGTGATGATGATGGTGATGGTGGTGCAGCTGCAGCAAGCTTTCCTCGGCCATCGCTCCAGTAGTGGTATGCGCCACCGTGACACTGTCCTCGCTCAGGCTACCACGGCCGCCACCGGATACGGCGGCCGGTGACCGGCGGGGTACAGCGCTTGGAGCGATTCCGCCCGGTGGTGTTCCGCCACCTCCGACAGCCACCGCCGCCACCGCCACCAGCGCCCTGGCGCCACCACCACCGCTGCCACCACCACTAGTGATATCCATGTACCGGTTACGGGTGATGCTGCGCAGCGATTGCTCCTTCGATTCGGCCGACTTGGGGTGAGAGGGTGAAAAGAAAAAGGCGCTTATAAGACAGAGAGCAAGGTAAAACGCGATGCCCCGTCGGGCCACACCTACCGTTGTGCTGTCGAGCGACAGTGTGTCGGGCGTCGTAGAGGACAGGACGCTCTTCCGCTGGGCGGTGCGGCGAATCTTCCGGTTGGCCGCCTGCACAATGTTGGCCACAAACCCAGCGTTGCCTTCCTTGGCCGACGACGACGAGTCCTTAAACGCTGGAGAGCGAAAGAAAGGGAAAAGGTACACTTTTCTGGTGGTACACGGCATCGGAGGGCGCGCGCGCTTGCACTTACGTTCCAGTTTCGACACATTGTCCAGTAGCAGCGTGGTCGTGGGGGGTACTTCCATCGCCGACTCGACGGCGCTGGCACTGATCATCTTCTCGTCCATCGCCGGCAGCAGTGCGTCCTCGAAGAAGTATTGATACTGCAAACAAAGCGAAAGAGAGGCGATTAGGATTGTGACCACGGGGCAGCAAAAGCTTCGCCGGCTTACGTAGTTAATCAGCACTTCGACGATCTGACACTGGTGGCGCATGTCCTTGACGGCGGTTTCGAGCGACTCGTTCGCCGAGCGCACGACCGATGGGCCGAACACGATGGCCAGGTTGCGCGGGTCCATCAGGTTGATCTCGCTGTGCGTGCTGACGCGGTGCAGATGGCGCATCAGGTGCTTGAGCGTCGCGTAGTTCAGCGGCGGTATGCGGTGCAGCAGTGCCCGCAGCTCGATCAGCCGCTTCTGCCCGCCGAGCTTGTCCGCCCCGATGAACCCACCGTACAGTGCATTCGGCAGCAGTGGCTCCGGCAGGTTGCGGATGAACGACTTCAGCAGCGACGACACGACGTTCACGTCCTCCCACCGTGGATCCTGCAGGCTGACTTCATCCAGCCCGCGGTTTACCGTTTCCGTTAGGTGCGTAATCGCGGCCGTATTACCCGGGATGCGGTAGATGCCGACCACCGCCAGGCCCTTCGATTCCACGATCGCGGTACACTTGGCCAGCACGAGCGGCACGTACGGGTGTTCCTCCGACATCGGGCACAGCGGCAGTGGCACATTGATCGACGCCCCGCATGCCACCAGCTCCTGCTGCTGCTGCTGCTGATAATGGTGGGACTGATGCGGGTGGTGGTGGTGCGACGCTTGGTGGTGCTGATGATGCTGTGGATGATGCTGCCCACCGCAGGCCGGTTGTCCCTGCATCTTGCGGAACTGGCGCGCCACGATGCCCTTCCACGTCTTCGACTTGGGCGATCCGTTCTCGCGGTCCGAGCCCCCACCACCACTACCTCCGAGCGATTGCTGCACGAGCGGGCAGCCCCCGAGGGGCGCCTGGGTCCCCTGACTGCGACCGGCGTACGGCGACAGCGGTGGGTCCGACTCACTCGCCGGTTCCGCCGTGCCACGTGCGTGAGACGGCGGCGTCTTGCGGCTCTTGGTGACCGGCGACTGGCCGGACGGTGAGCGGGCTCCGAGCGCATACTTTCGGTTCGGTTTCGTCGGCAGGATCGGCGAGCCTCCGTCGCCGTCGCCACTGCTGGCGCCTCCTGCTGTCGTCGGTACGCTCTGCACCTGTACGCTGGTTTGGGCCGCTACACGCTGCGGTTCCGCCTGCTGGCCTCCGCCACCCACGCTCTTTGTCGAGCAGTCCTTCGATGGCTAAAACGAAAAAGAACAAGATGTTACACCATGCATAATCACGGGTCGTGACATAATCAGGTCGGTGACTTACCGGATGGCGAAGATTGGAACCGCCGGCGCTTCCTTTGCCACTGCAAACGTTCCGTAGCAGCTCCATCCACTGCGCCACTTCGTTCGAGCTGTCCGCCTGCAGCAGTATCTCGCGCTCCGCGCTGCCACTGCCCTCAGCGCATGCTCCGGTGCCGGTGTCACTCGGTGCCACCGCCAGCCCGGATGTTGACGGGACTTCAACATAACGTTGTTGTTGTTGCTGGTGCTGCTGCTGCGGTTGGTTCGGGAAACTGGTGGTGCTGGTAGCTGAGGCGGCAGCGGCCGCTTCCAGCGGACAGTACGACCCGAACGTCGTCGCCAGGCGGATGACATTCTTGCGCTTCGTTTGCTTGCCGCCTTCCGATACGTGGAAGTTCGTCAGATCGATCGTGCCGGACGGTTCCGGGCTCTGTGGGAGAAACGGGAATGAAACGGAAGAGAATGAGAAAACCACCGACAGCCACCAGGCAACAAGGCGGGTGAGACATTGGCGAGATCAGGCGGGCGAACGGGTGAACGGGAGTCGGGATATTAACCCATGAACCGGTGGAGTTCCAGCGACGCAGATGCAGCTTCCGAAGGCCGGGCGCGTTGCGCACCCAGTTCAGCAATCTTCCACCTCCACTGCTACCACCTGCAGGCGCTTCATCAGCCGCGGAGGAAACTCGGCTGGTGGAGCCCCCGTGTCGGGAGCTGTGGCGCGACCGGGACAGCCTGCCTTCTTCACTCGGGGACGGGGACGACGGCGATGCCGCGAGTCGTTCGGTGCCGCCGATGCAGGCGAGCCATCCACGGGGCCGCTGACGTTCCTGATGGCTGCTGGCCCGCTCCAGCCCACCTCGGTTCCTCGGGTGATGCACCGGAGGCTCCTCCGCACCGGTGCTCTGCTCGGTTCCGCGTTTCGCTGAATCCATTGCGCGTTCACGTTGGTTTCTCTATCCGGGGGTATCTTCTATGCTTCCAGCTGGCTCTCGCTGAGATGACCTACTCGATCGCGTACTGCACTCTCACTGACCGGTGCGCGACTGGGACGGTTCCCGGACCGGACCGGACCGGACCGGGAGATCCGTGTCACACACTAGTTGTTGTTTTTAACGATCACTTGCGCGCGCCCTTGATCTCTGCACAGGCATGGTGTGGAATGTTTGAGAGGCACATTTTTACGACCGCCATCAACCGATCGCAGGCCGATTCGATTGGAAACCCTAGAATGGCGCAGCAGAAACGGGCTCACTTCCTCTCGGAGGAGACATCTAATACCGGCTAAGCAATAATCGAGCGTGTTAACACTGCCGCTGGATGACTAACTCTCATCTCCGGCGCACTGAGACGCCACAAGACACCCATGGGCAAATGCATGGGCACCGAGCCCCGGGCAATAAATGTCCCACCAGCGGACAACGGAAATTCGCGTGTCGCATGTGATGCGCCAAGTGTTCACAGCAAATCCATCTAGCAAATTTCCTATTTACACATTCAACCCTGGCCGGCACAAGTAGTGGCCAGAGGTTTTAATCGCCAATTCGCTCTGCTTAATAAATGCATAATATGTGCAACGCCGCCGCCGCCGCCGCCCGTCCCGCGTCGAGCGCCACCGCCTTTTTGTGTGAGGCTCAACTCAGTTTATGGCTTAGAATAAAGAAACCAGCCAGTTGATGGATTCAGCCGGGATGCATTCACTACGAATGGACGGAGCGGAGCGGGTTTTGGCGAAGAAATGGGACAATGGTCAGCGGGTCCAATGTTTGAGCTGGGCCGGGCTAAATGTCACAGCAGCACGCCAATGGCCAAGACTTTTCAATCAGCTTTCGGACCTATGAAAAGATAGCATCCAAAGGGTTCCATTATTTTCGTGTCCATTGTCGCGCGCCGGCGCCCGTTTCGTAGTTTCGAAAACAAACTTAAAATAGAAACACATGAAAAATGAAGCCACTCGTGAACCGAAACCACATATCTTTTAAGCCCATATCTTCAATTATAGGTTCAAAAAAAGAATTGGTTATCATCTGCGCGGTAACGCTCGGAGTTAACGGTAGCGGTCTCCTTGCGTCGATCACGCAAAAACTCGCCGTTACTTTTGCCGGCAGCCAAATGTTCAAATCAATTTTTTTTAAGGGAGTTTTGATGGAACAATGAGGCGTATTCCCACTTTTGTAGTGGGTTTTAATAATTGTAAAAACGTTGTTCACGTTGCTAAACGATTCGATTTTCTAAGATGACAAACT
>NC_071287.1:8798819-8941878 GCF_943735745.2 Anopheles bellator | reverse complement strand
GAATATAGTATTGACTTTCGATAAAAGGAAAAGTGTAAACCGTGTAAATTCATTAAAATTTGCCCTATACGCAGATTTACCTATTTTATCGGCCAGGTACTTTTAAGTGCTTCCGATTGTAATAAGCGAATTCCTAGAATTTTTCACTTCTCTTAGACTATTTTTGTCTAATTTTTAGTACTACTATCTTGTGCTCTTATTGTAATACCTGTGAATGCAATAGGTTTTGAAAAATGATCAAATAACGCACTGTAAATACTTTTACCTATTTTATTGGCCAGCAATGTACGAGGAGTGTTCAAAAATTTTCGCAACTTTTGAATTTCCGCGGGCTACGTATATCCGATTTTCGAACTTTTGGTGGCGTTTGGTTGCTACTCATGGTTGGTTGCCGTTTTGAGTAATCAGTCAATTTTTGACGGGTGTTTTTCTTAGACAAGATTTGGTTCATCGTCGATTTTTCTCTATTCCAAAAGTAATTGTGCACGAAGCGGTAATTTGAGTTTTGGAAACAGGAAAAACAGGAAATAGTCATACTAGGTCAGACCTGGATAGTACAGTAGCATTGGCATCATCCGTGTAATGTTTTGGCCAACAATTTAAGCACAAACCACGATTTGTTAACAGAAGTGCAACAGCCAATTTTGGGTTTCCCACATATCCGGGCGTTTGTGACGAATTGCTTCAGGCAAATTGCGCATAACTTGCAGGAAATATTCTTTATTGACCATTTCATCCTTTAGCATCAACTCATAATGCACCACGACCCTGCAATCGAAGAAAACTGTAAGCAAAACTGTTCACATTCGACCAAATTCGGATTTTTGACGTTGACATCTTCTCGGCCCTGTGAAAAAAAATTTGAACCACCCATAAGCGGTGCTTTTGATGTTAATAGCTTCACCATAAGCCACAGTCCACATTTCGATTGCGTCCGAGATCTTAATTTTGTTTTCCACGCAAAATTTGATAAAGATTCTTTGCTATATATATATTGGAATGGAACCAAATCTTGTCTAAGAAAAACACCCTTCAAAAATTGACTGATTACTCAAAACGGCAACCAACCATGTGTAGCAACCAAACGCCAACAAAAGTTCGAAAATCGGATATACGTAGCCCGCGGAAATTCAAAAGTTGCGAAAATTGTTGAACACACCTCGTATATCTGTCACCTAATTTTTGTTTACGAGCCATCTAGTAGCGACATGTTACAGTATTTTTTACAATGGCGAAAATCAAGCATCGTACAGTGATTTAATTTTTATTTCTGGAAGATTTAAAAGCAATGAAAATTTATGAACGAATGTTGAAAGTGTTTAAGGACTGTTTGCCTTCAATTGGCACATTAAAAGGGTGGTTTCTGAATTTACGTTATTTACGAATTTACTACGTCAAATGATGACGTCACAACAACTGCGGTACTTCAAACCATACAATTTTTTCTTTTCTTATCGGGGCTCCGAACTTATTGAACAGCCTAGTATATTCTAAAACTGTTAAATGCCACACCAAAGAGTAAATGCCAAAAGGTAAGGCCAGGTCATTAAGAGCCCGACCAGTAGACTGCAAAGTGTACTTCAATCGAGTCGATCGTCACTAGCCATTGATTAATCGGTGGGTGCGTGTATAGTACTGACACTATTGACAACTATTTAGACATTACTATTGGGCCAACTATTGACAATAAACGAGATTCCAATAAAGGGGATCGGACCGAACCGGACACTACCTTCAACTTGCTCGGCTTATCGATTGACCCCTAGTGCACCTCGATACTGAGACGCTGCTACGTTATTTGGCTAGGCAAAAGCTGAGGTTAGCCAATCTAGGGAGAGAGTTGAACCGACACGTGCCGAACACGAAGGAATCTCCCACACACGTCTTTGAGTCGAGCCTTCGAGCCGAAGCTCGAAAAGCTCGGAAAAAAATAAAACTACAATCAACGAAGTGTTTGTTGGGCAACGGACACGGACGCGACCTTCCGCGAGGATGGCCTCGTCGTGGAGGATGGCTACGGGGTACACTAACCGATGCATCACCGAGCAGCAACAACAGCAAACACACAAGCCGGCGTCGTAATCGGATGTACCAATTCGCACCAGCTCGAGGGTGGTGGTGGCTTCGCGCACCGCTGGGTTCCGCGCATCCTACGAAGGTTAGCGGCGCGGCTGGCCGATCGGTGATGAAACGGACACGGCACGGGGGCAACAAGGTGAGCAGCCGGTGCGCAGGGCTCAGGACCAAACCGTGCCTAAGTGCCTGTAAGTGCGCAAGGACCGCGGCCCAACCGTCCCAAACTTGGACGTCCCAAACCAGGGAAAAGTCGGCGAATTCTCCGCCGGTGATATCAGCGCATTACCCCATCGGCGGCGGCGGGAGCGGTGGGCCACGGTGGGATGCGCGGCGATAGACGACTCCTCCAATCAATGGTCGGCTGCCCTTTAGGTCGTCAGGTGGTGTGTCGCACCTGTGACGAGCCAAACTTGGGAAGTGTGAAAGTTGGCACACCAGAGACCCCAGACAGACAGTGTTGTGGCCCGGATATGTCGCGGTCGTGGCGGCATGCAGACACGACAGCCGCCCGGTCAAACGGCCGAATTAAGAAGCCTCAGGCAAGCTGGCACGCGCTGTTTGCACTCACTTACAGTCCTGTGTACACAGGCCATGCCATCCATACATGGGCAATGGGGCATTCTGGGTGCGAATCCGGACGGGCACTTAAGATCCTTTTGTTTCTCGTTGCGTAGGTCCTCTTGTGGAGAATTCTATGAGCACGGACAATCTGACAGCCGACGGCTAGATAGAACCGAAGGGTGTCGTTGTCGACTTTGGCCATGCTCAATTCCAAATTCTTCCCTGTTGTTCAGAGAGTTGCCACAAGAGACCGTACACTTGTTAGGTTAAACACTATCAGCCATGGAAAGCCATTAGAAATGACCAGTTGTGTGCCAGCGAAAAGTCTAATCTTTCGCTCGAATCCCCAACCCCCAATTCATCCGACTCAACGAGCACACAACGTCCAAAGCCCGACCGGATTCCTAGGGTTTTAGCACCGCCCCGATATCCACCCCGATTCTGCAAATAATACAATTCTTCCCGGCCCGGCCACGCATAGGCTGCACAAACGAAAGGGCAAAGGTTGGCAATAAAGTTTTACAACCTGAGGGTGTGTCATCGCAGCATCGTATTGTTCGCGATCTGATGGTGTGCGACTCCGCGATAGATCGAAGGACCATGGTCAAAGTTGTTTACTTGCACGACGGCGGCGGCGAGATGTCGTAAAATCGGCAAACAACCCTTCTGAGAAGCATAAAAGTCAAGAACGGAAGAAAACGAAAGTGCAGTCTATGCACATTCCTGTACGCCAGATACACTACACTAGGATGCGACCTAAACAACCTCTAGTCAAATCAGACTGAATGCACTTCTCAAACCGACCCTTAATTTATACTCTGGAGAACACGAACGAAATTATCGTTCGAAATTAACAAACTAAAAGAAGTCCTAATCAATCAACATGCAATAATTATATCCACCCAACGCAATTCGAGAGCTAATTATCTGAAGCTTTTTCTTTGATTAACTAATTGTAAGATGTTGTTAGTTATTAGTTGGAAGTTGGATAAAATGACTCAATGCCACGTGGCATAACATACACATTAAATAGGTTTAAATCGAAACATAGATTTAAGTCGTGATTGAATTCACTCCACACCTTCACCTCGCTTCCTAGGGTGTCTCTGTGCTTTTTGGTCGCAACTAGAAGGATCGCCTCGACGGTTTATTGCACGCACAGTTTGATAGTTTGATAAGGCGGGTTGATAGAATATGCACGGCACGGCACGGCACAGCACGACCGAAATACGTGACACGAACGGACACACACGCCAGACTACCGGAAGAACCGGAAGATGCACCGACTTCGCGGGGAACACTCGTGTGTTGCGCGCGCGCTTACTCTTGCCTCCAGCAGCGGACTAGTGGACCGAAGCACTGAGCGCGTGTGGCTTGCGTGGTGCTACCAGCGCAATAATCCTACTGCCACAGCGCTCACCCCCGTCTTACTTCACCCACCCACCACCGCTTCCGGGCCTGCGCGAGAAGCTCCAACACGTGGGCACTCGCTTCGGGCCGCGCCACGCCGATGGTGAGTTCCGCGCACGATTACTGCACGCACGGGAGCTCATACATAAGTATGTTGCGGGGGTCGCGGATGACGCTGTATGCTGATGTCCTGTTTTGATCCGACCAGAAACATTTCCCTGTCAAATCGCCATTCGTCAACCAATCCCCACCCGGAAGCCGGTCTAGCGAACCTTTTTTGTTGACCGAATCGAAAAGACTTCAAATTCGAGGTGGCGGTGGCCCTCTTTTGGGTGCTTTTTTCGAAGCTGGGCAAACTGAGATGTGCGAAGCGATTCTCAGCGCAAAGGTGCCCCCTCTAATATGCACATCCTTACCGGTACCAAGGACCTTGGTACCTCTATAGAACACGCGAGCGCGAATCGAACCAGAAACCTACTAACTAAACAAAAAAAGACAAATCCTTTCCATCGTTGAGCGGACAGCGGTCTCCGTATTTGCTCCGCTGAGATGCTGTCTCCAAACTGATCAACAATAAAAATATGTTTTTTTTTTTTCGATCAGGCAAATGATTTTATGTCGGATAAAAAGAAATCAATTAGCAATTTATCTTTAAAGTCGAAATGCGCGTCGAAGCTTGCGCTTGAAAGATCGCAATGCTTTTAGTGGTTTCAAAAATTTAAACAAGGCGAGCTTGACTTCACAACCAAAGAACGACCGGACCGTGGGAGGCCTCCGGAAATGTTCGAACAACAACAACTCGAGGATCTGCTAAATGTGAACGCCAATCCTCAATATCCCTACGTTTGAAGGCCCTCAAGATTAGAAAATGAACGGAACGAAAGGCTGCAGGCAAACTGGAAAAACTACACGTGAAATTCGGTACAGGTAAAAACGGAAGTCATTTCTCGGATCGGTTTAGGGATTGAGGATAGAAATTGGATTTATTATATGAATGCCAAAAAACAGAAAATATTATAGGTCGATCCGAGACAACCGATCAACTTCGATTCCTATGAGGAATTCGAAAATTGGATGACTGGAATCGACTTGCTTCAAAAGTATCCGAACAATCCTTTCGGTGTGGTATCCACCGAATTGAAAAAGAAATGTAAAAAATTGAATTGAAATAGAAAAATATCCACCGAGTGAAAAATTCTTTCAATTCCATAAACAAGTGAGTTCGTTGAAAATAATCCTATTTAATACTTTTCGGCCTGATACTTCTGGTTTTAATTCTTCAATACTTGAATTTAAAAACCCAGACCGCGCCCGTGGCCGGCTCCACTCGTCGGGGAACCCAGGTACCAGTCAGCTGGCCAGGTAACTCACAGCAGCAGAGTGCTACGCAGATCCCGAACAAAAAAGTCACTCATATTTTCTATAGTGAGACGAAATATCTGAGCGCCGATTCGTTTCTCACCAAAGGCCAGAAAGAAAGCGCAACACCGAACAACTTTTTTGTCTCTGTCACGCTCATGTAGCATCCAGTCCGGCACTCCAATGTCAAACTGTTAGAAACTCTTAGTTTCATGCAGGAACACAGAACGAACGACGCAAGCAAATCGACTACGCATCATCGGTGTAAAAATAGTGTTTAACTGTGAATTCTAAGCTGTTGCTTATTTCGGTAAGTAAATTTAAGCATCGAGAAGCATTTCTCGATAAGTATTTACTTCTAAATAGTGAAAGTGCAACGCGTCTGTTTCCATTTCAGCTAACCATTAGCAGCGTACGGGACAATGTCGATAGGGCGGATGGTACAGGATACATGAAATACAGGATTCACGGATGGATACACTCTACGTACACGCAGAGATAAGTGAAAAGTGCATGTACATGGTGGAATAGTGAAACAATTGTGAAAATATTGTAATTGGTGGTTATGAATAAATGCAACACTTTGTTTACAACATCACAACGATTTGACAGTTCATGCATTGAGAGTATGTAGGTGAGAGGGTGTATGGAATGAGAGGAAGAGAGAATAAAAAATATAGGGGGAGACGCTCACGGAGCTAGTGAGACGGATTGGGATATAAACGCGATTTTTGGGATATACAAGAAGGAAAGTGAGCCGTTATATCTCAATCCAGCCATAGTGAGAGAGGTTGTCTCACAGGTTGAGATCTGGGGCCAGAAAAATGAAAAATTGAGTGACTTTTTTGTTCGGGATCCACGGGCGCTCGATCGCTCGATGAAAAGTCCGCCCCAGCGGATTGCGGATTTCGATTTTCCTTGCCGGGTACACCCACAAGACACGGCGCGCACCCGACACAAGGCAGAAAACTAGAAAGCGAAAAGCAGAGGACACTGGACACTGGGTTGTGATCGTTGACCAGTGTCGCGCGACCACCGTTTGGAAAAGCCCCCCAAAAAAAAAGGTCTGATTGGTATCGCGCAGAATTGAGGTGATATACAGTGCGTGCGTGCGTGTTTGTGAGGCTCGCGGGTCCAAAAGGCGAACGCGAGCGTCGCGCCCGCATTATGTGAAGAGCTCTCCGGCAAATAAATACAGAGCCAGACCGCCCGCCCAGCCTAACCTTGTGTGGCCTACCCCGCGGGGCCCTGACCCCTATCTCGTATCGGGCGGCCGGCGACTGTTGGTGGTGGCGACGGTGCTGGCGAGGGTTGAGGAGATGTGAAACGCTCCGGCTAATTGCTCTGATTTTTATGCGGCTGGAAATTTCGGCTGTCGAAAAAATGGAAAACAACGGAAAAACACACACGCATCGGAGGGAGGGGGGGCTTAATGTGAGGAGGTTGGGGCTGCTGTTTATACGCGATGTGCACCGGCGGCGACGGTGAAAGTAAGCGAAAATGAGAAGGCCAACAAGCAAGCGCTCCGTATGTCGCCTGCCTCGCATAAGAACATAAGAAGCTATCGGACCGAGAGAGAGAGAGAGAGACCGCGCGCACGGAAGGGGTGACGAACACACTTGGGGTATGGAAAATGGACAACACACCCACCACCCACGCATCGCGGGTGGTGGGTGGCGTGCGGCGCGCCCACCCACCCGGAAATCCGATAATAAATGTATTATCGACCCACCCGACCACCCCGCGCACCCCTACCGGTGGGTGGGGGGCCTGTCTCCCGCCACCCCAAATGGAAAGAAAGTTTGGCCCAAACGAGATCCGAACCCACGGCGAGAAAGTTCCGATAGCGCTTAAGGGGAGCTCATCACCACCTTCCTCTGAGAGCTAATGAGCTACTCAGGCACTCAGTAAAACCAGAAGGGGTGTGGGGGAGGGAGGCGACCCCCTGGTGGGTGATCTATGATCTTATCGCCCGGCCTCACATCAACCCGCCGGAATGCTAACGAGCCACTGCCTCTGGTCGGTGTGGTGTGCCCGACCCGAATCAGAGAAGATCCATATCTCCAGGACATCCACCTGTGCTACTAGCTCTACACTAGTGGCTGGCGTTGACAAGCACACAGATCAATCGCCGGCGGACGAACTTGCTCTTGAACTTGAACGACACAACCAAGGTAGGCAAGGGATTGTGAACTGTTTTCCCCTATCGCCCAGTGATATTACAAACTCCACAACGACTCCAGGAAGGATACCATCACGGCGGAGGCACAGGAGAGACACGACCCAACAATTCACCAAGATTGTCTCTGAAAATCGAAGGCCGGCCCATTTCAGACCACAATTACCACCTACAGTTGATGGTGAAAAGAAGTTTAGCTATTGAACATTTGAGTAATGTGTGAAAGAGTACATCTTCTTTTAGAATCGCAATCGGTTCTAAAAGCAAAATTTGGGCGATTAAATGACACTTAGAATTAAACCTAGTAGACTTTGAGCAGGGCGTAAAGAGGTTAAGTTTAAGCTGAAAGCATGAGTTGTTCACACCCATTTCCTTCGTTTTGCTCGGTAATAAAGTAAATAGAGGAGATTTTTTTATTTATGAGCAATAATAACGGGTCTTTTTTTACACGTTTCCATATTTAAAATGCAGAATTAAGGCTGAGAAACACATGGTAAATAATTCAAAAGACATCACTGCTGTTTCTCGGCTTGTACGATTGCAAAAACCTCGAAAACAAATGATGAAGAACGTCGATAGGTTATTAATATGGGTTTCAGTCGTGAAACAAACAATGATATTACAAAAATATTCAATGAAAGTAGGGCAGAAATCGGTTAAATAATCAAGGGTTATGAAAACGAAGGTCGCATCCATCAAATTGCTCGTGGGCCCAATAAATCGGTAAACCAAAACGTGTTGATAAACAAACCACACAACAATCCTCCAACAATACTCCACAAACCATCTTCAATCCGCCCTAAAATATTCGACAAAACTATCATTTACACATCTTTAATGTTTTTGATTGATTTTTGTTTGCAAATTTTTCAGCTTTTAAACTAAACTTCTTTTCGATCTCCGCTGTACGTGTTGGTCGTGAGAGTGCCTGAAGTCAGTACATCGTCGCTCACGACTCGCTCACCACACGCCGCCGTACGCCGTGTCTTTGAAAACACACGTCGACTCACGACGACAATCCCTCCAACTTGATCTCCTGTTCGATGAGTCCCAGCTCCCCTGGTGGCACAATAAAATAAAGCCATAAAGCGATCGCATTGTTCGCCCGCGTGGCTTCATTCATGGATGCTGCGATTCCAAGATTACAACAAAGCCCGAGAGTACATGTAGTCAAGTGTAAAAACTGGAATCTTCTACATCTTTGGCACCTTCTTGCGGTGCGAAGTGATTCATCTTCGATTCGACCCAGCCATTATAACCGCCACCAACCGCGAACGCAGAAAAACAGTAGTGCTATTATCAAGGGAAGGTGGTGCTGCATTTCCTATGCAGAAAAGCAATTTCAATTCGCAACTGCATCGAAACACAAACATTTGTTTTCATATTTTTCCCTGAGAGTGCGCAATACCCTTTTCCTCCGACCAGCCCGGTTATAAGTCATTCACGGTTCTCATTTATTCCCGATTTCAAATGCTTTTAAAATCAACATCTCGTAGGCTCCAAGCTCTTAACACATTGGCCACTCTCCCAAAGTGTTGCTCTGCGAGAGCAACGCTGTTACTGCGGAACGATCAGTGGGGAGGGAGGCGCAACTTGATTCATCAAGCAAGAATGATTCCGCGTACGGTAATAAAATAATAAAACGAGCCCCGTGGATAGAGTAGCCCGCGCTGACGCGTTGTCATGCTGTTGTGCTACTGTGGGCCATCTCGGCCATCTCGTGAATTCGATAAAACTATAACTATGAGCAAAACCATCATGATGGTCGTGGAATGAATCTCGCAGGACTTACGCATCCATTAATAAGCAGTGCAAAACAAAGTTTGCAACTTTGACTCGATACTACAATCTATATGCATTAAATAGTCTTACTTACGACATATAATAACGCAACGCAACACATTTTTTTATTGTACTGTATTGTTGTTAAAATGCAGAATTAAGTGTAGGAAATGCACGGGAGTAATGTACGATTTAACGACAAGAGAATAATGTACGATTCCATGAGCCGCAACTCGGTATGGACAGTACCTCGAGGATGAAGATGTTGAGGTAAGGCATAAGGCCACCTGAAGGCACACAGTAAACCGGTGACAGTGTCTCCCTATTCGAGTCTAACTATTCCGCCAGGAAAAAACGTAAAAACACCGTAAAAGTCAAACTTACCAGCAGCGAGGATTTGCCTTCGCGGACCAGCAACAGCTTGAGGCGGGTTCCGCGCAGCTCGGCGTGCACCTGGCGCCAGCTTCGATCCACCGACCGCTTGCCGTCGATCACCGTCACCTTCACGTAGAGTTCGCCCGCCCGCAGCAGCGGCTCAGATGCGTCCGCCGGCTCGTCCCGGAAGTGCGACAAGGCTTTCGACTTGGCACCGTGGCTACGGAAGTGAAACAGAGAGACGGACGGATAATACGTTAGTGGGTGTTGATGGGTGCTGGGGCGATCCGGATCCGGCACAGATAAATCGCAAAGCAGCCAATGGGCACACATACAAAGCGCGTAAGGAGGCCCCGAGTGTGATACGTTCGGGTTCGGGTTCGGGCCGGTTAGCAGCGGAACGGGTTGGCGGATTGGCGTTGCGTTGGTGAAGAGATGCAACTGGCCCGCGAACGGGAAACGACGGAAGCTAAGGCGAGCTACAGGCTGTAGGGCTATGGCGCATTAGCAATGGAACCTGAGATGAGTATGAAGTGCTGATGGGGCGAACGGGGCGGAGCAGAGCGCTGAGGCGTTAGCAGAGGGTCAGAATCAGTCAGGTGCGCGTCAGCGGTGCAAGAGTGCCGAGCAGGGCACGGGGACTGTGTCGATGGCTAACCTTGGGGCGAAGAAGTAGTTTCTCATGACCTGGCCACCGGGCATCGTCATTGTGACGACGTGCAGGCTGCCTAGGCTGCTGGCCGACCCGACTAGGCGCATCCCACCACCACTCGAAGCCGTACGGCTCTCCAGCGCGTACGACACCGGGGCTCGCGGCGGCGACGGTTTGGCGATGGCCGATGGATCGGATTGCGGCGCTGGGTCCGCTAGCCGGAGCCGGGCGCTCACGACCGCGACGCCCGGCTCTGACGCTGGGTGTACCATGGCGGGAGCAGTATCGCCCGAATCACTATCGAAAAGGCGCCGCAGCGGCTGGATGTCGTTCGTAAAGTGTGGCCTACGCCATGGGCGGAAAGCACTGCTAGGTGATATGGTGGTACAAAGGCACAACCCCGACGACACACGGAAGAGCACCCACGATACGGGAACGAAAGAGAGAGAGACAGAGAAAGAAGATAAAGAGAGAGAGTAACACTACATGTAGCCCTATATCTGCGAGACCTGAGTGCTTCATCATTTCGGGACCACGGCACGGTGCTGTACTATTAAACTAGTGGAGAACATCCCACGGCACCACAGTGAACGATCGTCGTCACCTACCTTTTCAGCTGTGTCGGTGGCTGAGAACCGGCAAAGGATAGTGCCGTGGCCGGCAGCGTTTGCATCTTGACCGGTGGTGGCAGGATCGGATGCTCATCGTGGTCGCCACGGAACACCGAATCGTGCCGCTGTACCGCGGAGCCCGGCCCGGTCACCTCCATGACCGACGACTCCACGGGCAGCACTTCGACCACCGGTGGTGTGTCAACCGCCTCCGCGACCCCTTCCGCGTCCATCAGCTGGAACAGGTTGTCACTGGCCGTGGCGCGCAGGTACGATATCCGGCGCATTTTGCGTTCGTCGTCCTCGTGCAGCTGCTGATGCCCGTGGTGATGCTGCTTCTGGCGCAGCACAACCGGCGACGCTGATCCGGGGCCATCTGCGGTCGTGGAAAAAAAAGTGAAACTTTACTATACTCGCTCTCCGGTCCGTAGAATTATGCATGTCGTTAGGTTGGTTTGGCGACCAGCTACTGTTCTGGGTCAGATAAGCGGTGTGTTAAATTGGGGTTGTGGATTTGGGGTCGTACTTGGGGACGGGGTCGTTGTGAAAAGTGGGCTCTTGAGGGTTACATTGAAAGCGCGAAAGACTGATACGCCGCGGAAGCCGGTATCAGCGAGATTAGAGCTGCTTAGCCGGTTTTATATACGTCCCAATCGGCCCGCTTTCGCTTTTCCTTTCGCGTGTTAGATATTAGTGCGCGCATCTGGATTTAGCATGGACTGATTAGCATTAGGGAGGGGCTCGTGCGACTAAACTGCGAAAGCTGGCAGAGGAGGCGGTGAACCGCCGCAACACTGGTCCTCTTTCGCGAGGTTCGCTTCGGCAAGAAAAGCACGAGTCGGGCGCTAGTCGGTTAGCAGTTAAAAGGAGGCAACGGACAACAGTAAGAAAACGTTCCGCAGTGCGGAACGCATGCATGCTCAACCTGTGGAAACTTCTAGCGTCGCCATGCGGACGGCTGGGCCAGGATAGAAGCCGTTTGGTTGATGGTGCGATCCTGGAGCAGCAGCAGCAGCACTATCCGCCGCCTGCCAGCGTTGGTCATCTGTGCTGAACACATGCAAGCTACGCCCAATCGTCGAGGGGTCCTTCGACGAGGGAAAGGAGGTTACGCGGGGCGCTAGTGGTGGCGAACCATGGCAGTGATCAGTGGCAACGGCAGGAGTAATAGCAGCAGCGGCAGCGGTGAGATCACTTGCAGCACTTGCGGCATCGGCATGGCTAGCGGCATGCAGTGACAAGCGTGGCTCGTAGTGGGCGCCAAGCACCTCGACGATCGTGTGGTTCCGGTGCATCAGCTTGAGCTTACTCTGCTCAGCGCCGGTCGCCTCCGACAGCGAGGGGCGCAGTCTGTGTACCGCTGGACCGCTCACGGCCGTCAGCGGCTCGGACCGCAGTGCCAGCGAACCGGGCCCTTGCAACCAAAACGCTGCCGATTGCAATCGATTCGCAACGCAAAAACCCCGCGCGCGCGTGCGTACCAAGCGAACCCCAACCGAGCGAATGATCGATTCAGCCCGCCCGACCAAAAAAAAAACAAAAAAAGAGATGTATAGATGAGTGTCAGAGAGTCAAAGATTCCGGTAGCGTGCGTAGGATAGAGGGGCGAGAAAGAAACGGAGGTGGTGGTGTGTGCGCACAGGAAAGAAGCCTCGGGAACACCAACCCGGGCGGTGGTGATTGCTTGACGCAGCGGTGCGCCTCGACCGCCTTACCTGTCGAGCTGCAGATCGCATTTCGGTGCGAGTCCTCGTTGCGGTGCGCCCGGTGCTGGCGCAGCGGCGCCACCGGCACCACTTCGTTCGCTGGGCCGCCCGGTGGAGGCCCGGGAGCGGTAGTCGGGAACTTATCGATCGCTTCCTGTGGCGATGGGTTCGTTTCAGCCGACAGCGATCGAACGCGGACCGGTGTCCGCTGTGAGTCGGAATCGGAGCACACCGACGACGAAGTTCGGTCGTCTACGGAGAAAGAGAAAGGGTCAAAAGGGAGCAAGCGAAAGACGCAGGCCCACACACTTACCAGCGGTCGGTCTGCCCCAGCCGGTACCTTCGGCCTTCAGCTCAAATTCTCGCCTCCGCACGGCCACGTTCGGTGCCACCTGTTTCGTATTGATCCGGCTAATTTCACTTTTATAGAGATCCATCCGATCGATGCCCTCCGGCGAGAGGGGCCTTCCGGACTCGAAGAGTTTCGCTTTCTCGGAGACGACGTGCATACTGTACGGCGACAGCGGCACGCCTGCTCCCGGTCCCCCGAACGAATCGTCGCCCGCAGGTGCCGCCTGTATCGACAGGACCGTGCCCGTGGGGCACCGTACGACGCCAGCTAGCGGTGACGCGGTGCCGAGTGGCTCACTGCCGCCGCTGCCACCAACGCCCAGTGCCCCCCGCACGTCGCCCGTAAAGAAGAGCTCCCGGATGGCGGACAGATTGGAGGCGTGCGAGGTACCGACAAACGTACCAGCCTTCTCAATAGCGGGAGCCGGAGGAGTGTGCACATCCCATGGCACGGCCGATGGTGACATGGGCGGCAACGTCGGCGGCCCAACGAGCGCTGGCGGGCCGTTGACATTCGGTGGTGGTGAAACGGCGGCCGGCGGCCAGACAGACTTCTGCAACCGGTTCGGTCGCCCGTAGAACTCACGCTGCAGCACATCCCGATCGCCACAGGGGGACATCGAATTCCGGTTCGCCTCCTTGACCACCACACCACCGAGCGCATCCTCCTCCGTCGGCCGGCCGCGGTTGTGATTCGTAGCGGCACCGACCTGCTGCACCGGCTGTGGCGGCGGCATCAGGGGACGACGCAAGAACTCTTCCTTCTGCTCGAGGCTTCGGCGCAGCCGCGACATGATTGCATTGTCCTCCTTGCTTTGCCCCGTCGGGCCTGCTTGGTTCACCTGGTACGGATGCTGCTGTTGTTTCTGCAGGTAGCGGTACGGCTGTAGCTGCTGCTGCTGCTGCTGCTGTTGGGTTGGGTCGATGTGTGGTACTTGATGGAGAGTGCTCACGAGCGCTTTCGGTACATCCGCGTAAATGGTCGGCAGCTGCTGCTTGGTGGTCTGTTCCAGTGCACCTCCAACACCTTTGCCATTCTCACTCACGATCTCCTGCAGGGTGCTGTACAGCGATTCCTGCTTTTCCTGCACGCCCTCAACCGTGAGCGGCACGAACGGTGGCTTCGGCTTGGGCTTCTGCACCTTCGGCGCAAAGGTCTGTGGTTGCGGCCGCCGTTGGTTCGTTTCCGGATTGTGAGCAGTTTCGCTGAAGAACTGTGGGGGAGGGTGGTAGTAGGAAGATTTAATGGGAACTCTCTGGGAGATTAGCTTCCCGGGGCTCGGGGTATTCAACGGAACCGTACACATACCGTTTGTAGTATGTCGAAGTTCTTCGGCACCACCTGCAAGGTGAGCGTTTTCGGAGTCTGCTGGATGGTGGCCACCACTTGCGAGTACGGCATGGCGGTAACCGGTACACCGTTGACCGCTAGCAACCGGTCTCCTTCCTGCAGCCCGGCCAGGTAGGCGGGAGTATTCGGGTGCACCTTCTTCACGAACACCGTGTCCATTGGGTGCACGAAGTTCAGCAACCCGACTCCCGGGATCGAGCTGGCCGCGGCGGAGCTCTGCGCAAATAATACGGGATAGAACCACACAATATAGAGTGAGTGAGGCGGATTAGCTAGTCTGCAGTAGTAAATCGTCGAAGCGATGGCGTACCGTTACGGAGTCGGGCGGATAGACGATGAAGTGGCGCAATGTGAATCCAAAATCGCCATTATGCCGGTGCAGCACTACGACGCGCAGGCCACTAACCACTCCCGTGGCCATCTGCAAATACAAACGTTCGGTTACTCGGTTGTGATCGAATCCTGCGATCCCATGTGTCCACAACTCACCTGGCTACGCTGCGGAGGCACCATACTCAGGAACGAGGCCGGCAGCACGAGGGACGAGTTCGCGGCCGTGACCAGGCCGGGCGCGCCGGGCGTTTGCGTTGGAGTCGAAACCGTTGCCACCGTCGGATGAAAGAGGGCCGGTTTACCGCAGGCTCGCGACAGTGCGACCGATGGTCCCAGCAAGGACGGCATGGTGGGAACGGATCCGCCGTCGGATTCGCTACTGGAGGAGGACGCATTTTCGGCCATATTAGGGCGGATGGACGGCGATTGGCGATTGAGGCGAACGACGCGGTGAGCTATGCAGTGCTGTGCACGGGGTCTGGAAGCAAGTTCGGCTTCAATTAATTCGAGTTCGTATTACTGGCAGAAAAGGAGGGGCAGGGCGGGGGGGTGTAGGACGCCCCGAACTGCGCCAACCGACCACTACCTTCGGACCAAAATGTTCGCACCAAAATGTTCGGAGGGAGTAGTTGCCGGTGAACGTTGCGTTCCGACTGTGGTCAACCAGTGACTAACTGATGGATGCACTCCGGCCACGGCCGGAGAAATAGCTTGCTCCGGGCAGCACTACTAGCATCGGACGCCTACAGAAGAAAGTAGGCTATAATAATAGCCCCGCTCTGCTCGGTGCACAATCTACTTGCACGCCTTTTAAGTCTCCCTGCAACACGTGTGCCGCGCACAGGCCTCTAGTAGCAGAACCGAGACCGAGCGCTGCCCGACGGTTGGGTAGTTGGGAATGAATTTTCGAACCCGATATTTGTTTCGCCCTACGTTGGCACTGTGCGTGGGTAGGCGTGGCCGTAGCGTGGCGGCGATGCGCACCGAGAGTGCACCGCGCGTTGCACAACGTCGCAATTGGCGGTTTTCCATTTTTACTTTCCGGAGGTGCACACGAGTCTCTGCGAGTGGCACTTGCAGCGACAAGATGGCACTTGCAGCAAGGGACGCGCGGGGACTCCCATCATTTTCACAGCTGATGCCACCAAGCCAGCGGAGTGCACTTTTTACTACCCTGGCGGGTACACGGGATACTCCGCTTTACGACTGCACTCTACCGGATTGGTATCGGAGTATCGAGATTTTATGTGGTACTTAAATCGGTCGTTCGAATTTGAGTTTGATCGCCCGGCCGGCCTCGGCCGGGTTCGAGAACCGGCAAGAAACCGGAAAACCAGAAAGGCCAACTGAGTTCGCAAAACTGAGCACTCGGTTGAAGGCTACCTTCGATTAATTTCTTTTACTACTCACCCCACCGTCTCCCCGTCCGGTCACGAGAGTGCAGTTAATGCACAAACTCTAACACGCAGATTTCAATAAGTAAGGCAAAAAGCATAATCGACTTTCTTGAACGACCAATCGTTCGGGAAGGGGTCCACGCGGAACAAGCGGATTGCAAATCTTCGCCAACAGTTTCCGCCGTAGCTTAAGTAACGGCATGGACATGACGTTGGATCGGCTACTCACATGAACCGGACAAACCAATAATAATTGGAGGAAAGAAAGCACCAGGCACCATGGTCACGCATTGGCCCGCTACATTTGCAATTTGAATGGAAATATTTCGAATTAGAAGCGACAAAGCCGAAATAAACTATCCCGACGATAAAATACCATCCTTTTTTCATGTTAGCAAACGTAATTGTAATTAGTCCCGCGTGCCATTTGTAGTTGGATATTCAGTTCTCTGTGGTTTTGGCATAGAAGCCTGGAAATCGGAAGCAAGTTCTTCTGCTAATCGAAAGAGAAAGTCTTTCCGTGAGATGTTTTCTCCTGTTGTGTTTCTGTACAATATTCAACTATTGATTCCAGCTAAGTCCAGAATATTAAAAAAACATTTGAAGTGGCCACCTTCTAGAACTTGATTTCACTGTATATTTTCATGCCATCAGTCTTCATTTCATCAGTTTTCATTTCATCAGTGACATCGACGCCAAATTTAGTTTTATTTTAAAATGATACAGTTTCAGATACATTCTTAGCTGCTTTATCAATGTTGACGTGCTGATGTATTGTACTTAGTATAAGTATTGTTTTTTTGGTTTGCTCTTATAAACAGTAAGCGAGCATCCATTGCATTTGTACAACAACGTGCCATGCTATCTTTTTTCAGTTTGCAACTTTTCGGCAGTTTCCCTTTGTTTTCGCGTATAGTTCCAACCAACGAAGTGTTTTTAGATCTTAGCCTTATTGCCAAAGGAATTATTGGTAAAAAAAATTATCGGTTGTTACAGTTCTTTCCTTCATGGTATACGGCTCAAGATGTTTCATTATGACAAAATGCGCAAAAGGTGCTAGAAGAAAGGAAAGGGGTATGGTAAACACTTTTTTTTGTACACACCAACGGTCTGGAGAACCCAACCTATTCAGAGATCAATAGATCATATTCGGAAGATATTTGCCTTTTCTAGTCCAAATTTCTTCATAGAAACATGGACCAGTCATTTTGACTAGTAAGGTACAAATCTCCAAAAAAAAACATTTTTTTACTAATATTGGGCGGTCGAAAAAGTCTTTTCGTATTTCACGATAGATGCCTTTAGTAGTATCGATATCTCGTGAAGTATCGATCGTACAGTTTAAAATTCAGGCTCGTTTTAAAGCTGATACTTTACACTAAAAAAAATTCTTTCATTGTTTATTGTTTGTTCCATTCGTTTGTGAGTTACAGGGTGTAAACCGTGGAGGTCAATGAAGAGGAAATTCGGTACATTTTATAGTTTTTGTCCGAAAAAGGCGAAAATTCAAGCTAGAGCGTTGAAATTGTGCGTGGTGTTTGTGGTTCCAATACTCTAACCGCTAGTAATATGTAATTTTGGTTTCGTTGACCCGTTTCAGTTATTTTTTATGTTTAAGTTGTACCTCGCACAGGCAGACCCGCCGTCGAAATACCAAGACTAACAGCCAGGAAGGTTCTACTGGGTATATGGTGTGACTCGAAAGGAATCGTTTATTATGAGTTGCTTCCATGTAGCCAAACATTAAATTCAGATCTCTCTGTCAAGAATTAGACCGTTCGAAGCTAACAATTGATCAAAAACGACCAGAATAGGCGAACGGAAAAGGTTTTGTGTTCCACCAGGACAACGAAATGTTACGCACGTCTTTAGTGACTCGCCATAAAGTCTGGGAGCTTGGTGGGGAAGTTTTACGTCATTTAATCGACGAAATTTTGCTCTTGGATCCTCAAACTAACACACCTCTCAAAAAAGCGATTCAAAAAGAAAATACTCGTGTCTTCACACATTATTCAAATTTTCGTAGCCAAAGTCTTTTCGCTATCCACTATGAATGCCATCAATTTCATGAAGATATTTGTTAAGAAATAAAGATATTTTATGGTGTAACAAGCATCAAACATATGAAAAAGCCACTTCAACCGATTTTTTCTATAAAAAACCTTAACTGAAAAAACTAAAAATAACTAAAGCTTCATTTGGTGCGAAAAATTTATAAAGTGCCTGAGAAAATTTCACAAACTATCTTTAATTGGAGAGATTATTTTTCGACATTTGTTTTACAGTGTTGATTAAGACACCTGAGTAAAACATATGGTGTATGGATACGTTTTACGATTACGGGATAATACTGGATTGCACCACAATTTCGGTGTCAAACGAAGCTCAATGTGGGACTTAGATCAAACGATAAAATTTGAATTAGTTCGTCGGGCCGAGCCGAATCGAAATCAAACACCAGTAAATCCACAAAGCAAACTTCAGCACAATCGGCCGCTCGATTGATGGCTATTTTCGAACGAACTGAAAACCCTTTACTCCGGGCACGATAGTGCAGTTAATGCACAAAATATGACGCGTAGGTTGCAACAAGTACCGAGAAATGCACAGCCTATTTTTAACAACCGATCGACTAACAACATGTGCGAAAAATTATCGCCAAATAAAAGGGTGTAGAAACATCACCCACTATTGTTCATCTAGCCTAAGCAATAACATGGACGTAGCGTTGATGCATGATCGGTTCATAGGTTACTCATTGGAACCGCATATAACATAATTTGAGAAAAGATATCACAATGCAATTTACTCATGTACTTACTCACTACGCACATCGGACAGAGGACTGCGGGAGAACTTCAACTTCATAAAGCCGATGCATTTGCATTTTGAGTGAAAGTATTGCAAATTCGCAGCAATAAAGCCGAAATAGTTTCAAAAAACACGGGATATATAATCATTAAAACTGACCATTTGGCATTGGTGTGGGTTTCATTGGGCTTCAAAAGGATGAATCT
The DNA here is from genome assembly GCF_943735745.2 of Anopheles bellator. Classification (NCBI taxonomy): domain Eukaryota; kingdom Metazoa; phylum Arthropoda; class Insecta; order Diptera; family Culicidae; genus Anopheles; species Anopheles bellator. The sequence goes on along the minus strand of NC_071287.1, from coordinate 8,922,718 downwards.
ACAGCATTTAATAGTAAACAATTATTAATGAACAGAGCTGATTATTTAATTAGTTTAAGGGCATGGGAAGTTTCTTGTTTTGGTAATAAATGAGCAATAGATTGGGTACCCACGAGCAGAACATGTCAGTAACTTGTAAGTTTTACGAAAACAATGCATCTCTGGACCATAATTCCTTTGGTATTTACTTTTTAATGTTGATTTAGATCCCATATAGGATAAAAGTTCAACTCCTCATAAGTGTAGTTCAGTCAGTCATCAGCCGCAGAGCGCCGTTGTCCAGAGTTCAAAGCATCAAAGTGTGGTGGAGTGGTTTCAAAGCATCTCGATGGTAAAATACCATCCTTTTTTTCAAGTTAGCTTTCTAATGTTTGTAATCGTAAAATAAGGCCCCATTTGCCTGCATCACATAGACTACGTAGGATAACATGTACTGACGAGACTTGCATACCTTCTGGTTTTAGGTTTTGTTGAATATTCTAGGCGAATTGAATCTATTTGTGGTGATGATATTCACGAAATGTTTATCAAATTGATTTGAAGTTTGGTGTCTTAGAAGCAACATAATGTCCCGTAAATTTGTCACCGTGCGTTTCTTAGCCTTAACAATAGATAAACCACCGTTTTCAATATACCTTTTTATAACAGACCAGTCAAAATGACTAGTCATGTGAAAAATTGCTTATTATGACTACAAGTGTTTATTCCCTCCAAAAAAATGATAAACCAAGTTAAGTAATCCCAAGTCAATTGGGATGTCGGCGCAAGAAGAAGGGAAAGGGATACGGTAAGCAAATTTTTTTGCACACATCAACGATCTGGAGTGCCCAACCTACGATTCAGAGATCAATAGATCACATTCTGAACAACATTTGCCCTTTTTGGTTTTAATTTCTCCATAGAAACATGAAACATTTTGACTGGTATGGTATACATGTAAACTTCTTTTGTGTTCTTTTATTACCGAGCAAAACGAAGGACATGGATGTAAAAAACTGAAAACTCTCCAACGTTACAAATCTTTAATTTACAATTTTGTGGTTCCAATTTTAACTGGACCTTGTTTTGCTCGAATTCATCTATGGCCACAAAAGGCCGTATTAGTCTACTAGATTAAATCGAAATGTCATTTAACCGACATAATTTTACTCTTAGTTTTGCTCAAACTAACACACAACATCTCAAAGAAGCGATTCCACAAAAGATGTGCTCATATCTTCACATATCATTCAAATCTTCGTAGCTAAACTCTTTTCGCTATCAACTATGAATACCATATCAATTTATGAAGACATTTGTTAAGAAATAAAGACATTTTATGTTGTATAAAGCATCTACATGAAAACGCCACTAATGCAACAGGTTTTTTCTATAAAAAAACCCCAACTAAAAAAACTAAAGCTTCAATTGGAGCGATAAATTCAAAGTGCCTGAGAAAAGTTCACGAACTATCTTTAGTTGGAGAGATTACTTTTCGACATTTGTGTTATAGTGTTGATTAAGACACGTGTGTAAAACATATGGTGTATGGATACGTTTAGCGACTGCGCGATAACACTGGAATGCGCCAGTAGTTTAGATCAAACGCTAAAATTTTAATTTGTTTGTCCCGCCGGACCGAATCGAAATCAAACAACAACACCAGAAAATCAACAAAGCAAACTTCTGCACAATCGGCCGCTCGGTTGATGGCTATTTTTGAACGAACTGAAAACCCTTTACTCCGGGCACGATAGTGCAGTTAATGCACAAAATATGACGCGTAGGTTGCAACAAGTACCGAGAAATGCACAGCCTATTTTTAAAAGCCCATCGACTAACAACATGTGCGAAAAATTATCGCCAAATAAAAGGGTGTAGAAACATCACCCACTATTGTCCATCTAGCCTAAGCAACAACATGGACATAGCGTTGATGAATGATCGGTTCATCGGTTACTCATTGGAAACACATATAACATAATTTGAGGAAAGAAATCACAATGCAACTTACTCATGTATAACAACGCACATCCAGCAGAGGATTACGGGAGAACTTCAACTTCATAAAACCGATGCATTTGCTTTTTGAGTCGAAGTATTGCAAATTCGCACTAATAAAACCGCAAGCAGCTTAACAATATACCGGATACACAATCATTGAACCATTTTATTCTGATATATGTACGAACATAAGGTGTTTTGTAGGAGGAGGCGTAGGAGGCCTCATACGAGGCATAGAAGTTTATTCCACTTTATAAAATATCATTGTGGCATTGTGGAATATCAGATGTGGCATTATCGGATATATCGTTTTGTTCTTTCCATCTTTCCATAATCTTCCCATAAGAAAATGTGCCTCGAAACCCGTTTGAATTTATGTTTAGCTCAAAATTTCGCATATGTGACCTCCGCAGCTGGCTCTTAGTTGGTGTCGGTGTCATTGTGTTTCAAAACGATGAATCTACCGTATTGAACGTCAAATAATCAATGATGATTTGAATTGATTAATTCATCAATTTTGATTAATATGTGGTAATGTGAATCATCAATAGCTGAACATTTGTAGGCCTACATACGACGCATAACTTTCGAAATTGGGCCAATAACGAAAACATATTTTACAAAACACACACTGTACGCGACAACCAACCACATCATACTATAACATAACTGCCATCAATTTAATGGCCAACAAGGTGGCCCAAAGAGGATTCTTTTTATTATTCGGTTTCAAAGAAACGGTTTAATATTTTTCGATGATTGAACATTTATTTGAAAGGTTGATTTTTTTATTAAAAAAAAAAACAATTTCAGTATAATGTCCACCACGGCTGTTTTAACAGTAACCCATTCGATCGACTTATTTTTTAATACATTTTCCACTGTCTGTGGTCCTATCTCAACAATTGCAATTTGACTTCGGTATTTAGGTTGTGAATGGTTGTTAATTTGTTTGGGTAACATTTGTTTTTAACTGATCCTCAAAGATAATAGTCCAATCAGGTAGCATGTAGGTAGCACCAAATCCAGTTGAAACCAAATGTCGGCTAAGTTCTCAGTTACAATTTCTTCAAAGAACTAATCAGCCAACATTACTCGGTAATATACACCTACGACTCTTACACCGACGTGTGGGTTTTCTGAACCCCAAAAAAGACAATTCTGCTTATTAGCATAGCCATCGAGGTGGAAATGAGCTTTTCAAATATCGTATTGTTTGAGTCGATGACCTACCACTTTGGAATAAGTTTTTCATATTTCCCCATTTTCTGCAACCAAAATTGTATTTTACACACAAATTTGTTTGATTCACACTTTCAAATAAATGTTCAAGCATCGAAAAATATTAGACCGTTTTTTTCAAAACCAAATGAAAAAAAGAGTCCTTAATGGGCAACTTAATGTATTTATTTATAATTAAAAATGTTTTATTGTAAGCAAACATTTAAAACATGAAAAAACGTCACTTCAACAATATGTTTTTTCTATAAAACGCTTCATTTGTCGCGATAAATTTGTAAAGCGTCTGAGAAAAATTCATAATAAAAGTAATAACTAAAATAGTAATTATGGTTTGGTAATGGTTGTGGTTAGTTTGCGTCAAATTTACTTTTCCAATCCCGCAATCAGCGAATTAATATTCATTGAAAAATTTTGGTTTCATAGTAACAGCCCTTTGCTAAGATCATTGATCAAGTATAATATTTGTGCTTTTGGTCATTGCTGTTGATCGAATATTTCTCTCTGGTCGAACGATCGCTCGAAAAGTTCATGAAAATTCCTTTCCGATTAGAGTAACACCCGTACATGAATTAAGCTATTTCATAGCAAAGCACACAGCTTTAAGCACTGAAAGCCTCCCGTATTGTATCAAAGTTAAACCAGCGTTCGCTGGGTCGATTTCGATACAACCATCGTGTAGAATTTGGACCTTACAGCGTCTGGTCATCTGATTGATTAAATATTATCAGAATAGTTTACAATCGATGCTTACAATCAATGCTCGTTTTGTTCCGCATGAGTTCTGTTCATCATGTAACTATTTTCTTATTCACTAAGGCCTCGAATTGGCAAATTGAAAGGATGCTTCTGTGACGCCATTCCAGCGATTCAAGCGGCTGTAACACGGGTACCGAACCGAACATAAGCACGTATGACTTTTTAATATGGCATCCGATATGTATGAAACGAGATGCGTTTGAACGAGGAATAATGCTTTCAAACTACGTTACTCACTAATAGATGGAGCTACATTGATTTCCTTTTTTATAAAATCTCGTCATTTATCGAACATACTGTGAATGTACAGAGAAGTTCGTTTGGTGTATGGGTTGTGGTTTTGAAGAGCAATTTCTTCACGTCTTTCTGGGTCAATGCCATTCGGCTTTAGCTGGAGCCGGCCAGTCTAGAACCAAGGTTATGTGATAAAATGCATGCTGAGCTGAATAATGTTGAACCGTCCATGTCCCAAAAGTTGCCGTTAAGAAGACCGTATGGCATTTATTTCATTAACTTAACTTGAAGCTACTCTAGTTAGTGTGAGCTTTCCAAAAGCGTAGAAAAGCTTACAGTTTGTACGTATGTGTATAATCAATTTCAAAAATCCAATTAAAAACTAATCAATAAACTTAGTATACTTGAGCAGTGGTAAAGAAAGTGTCCTTCGGATGATGACCCTCGGTTGCATTGGACTATGCTCCTGAAAACACCCACAGTGGGCAGTGCACCTGAGTGCAGCAGACAATGCATTGCTTACGACCTAGGTGGCGCTGAAAGCTGATTACTTACGCGGGTGCCGCGAACACGGCCAACAGACGGGACCGTCACCAAGAACTAGTACTGCCGCACGGGCACACATGTTGTACTGTGTGGTGTAACGTCACGGCTGACGTTACACCGGCGTCGTCGAATGCGCGCCTCGCAATGCTTCTCGAAAACTTCCGCTATCCTTACGAGGGACGAGATCTGATAACAGCGGCCACCCCTGCTTTTGACCGTGGGCACCACTTTGATTGTCGGTTGTATCAGGTTGACGTAGGTAGGTTGATGGTTGGCTGGTCGAGACGCTACTGCCCCTACTGCATGGAGGCCAAGCATCCGATTTCTGACCTTCCTGGCGCGGTGCGTGCACTGCGAATCTACTGCACACGTCCGACCGACGCTAAAGGCATCATTGCAGTCTCGGGTCGCCTCCTCGCCATTCTCGTTAGATGGTACGTATTGTCACGAGCGCCAAAAGTAACCACACGCGGGACCAACTCATTCATTGTTGCTCAAGCGCAAACGCGACAGGATTCAGGCACGAAATCACTCCGGTCTGTGTGTTGTTGTTGGCTGCCAAGCTGCCCACACAAAAGGTCCTTGCTTGTAATTGCACGTTTTTCCGAAACGCCGGGCAGGTCGCGCAGGAAGCGACAGAGCAGTGGCAGCTATAATGAACTAAACAAACACACACACACACATTCAAATGCACATACACTGAAATGCAGGAAAATCACGCACACATCAGTGCTGGAGAGGAGGTTCCAGTGTGCGTCTGTCGTCTGTGGCGCGCGTGCCGTCACACAGAACTATCGAACGCACACATGCTTGGGCACACACACAGGGCAGCTTCACAGACTCGCAGATGGGTGCCGGGGAGCTGCAGAAGGGTCGCTATGGCCGGTAGTTGGTAGCAGTTTTCCGCCGCTTCCGCGGTTCGCAGTGGTGCGATGGTGCAGTCGACAGGGCAGGGTGGCGCACACCGAACAGGCACATCCACGCGGGGACGCCGTGGTGTGCGTACTTTCTAAACTCACACCACAGCCGTAGCCTTGCATATTTAGGGTTATGTTGGCGCACACCCGATCCGCTGGCCGCCTTTGCCGTCCTCACAAGCGCTCCTCAACCGGTCGCCCGGTCGTCGGAGTCGCGGCTTGCGGGTTGTAGCGGCCGGGTCTGGTGATCTTGTGCTGCTGCTGTCGACCGAGGAGATACTCCCCCGTACATCGGTGGAAAATGTTCGTCTACCACTCGCAGTCGCCGCCGAACGTCGTGTGTGGGTGTCGCTGCACCGCCGCTACGGAGATAGAAGGAAAACCGAGAGAGTTATGTCATTATTTTGGCCAAAGATAAATCACACCACGCTGACGCTGACGAGCGATGAGCGACGATGGTGGAACACGCGATGGGTTGCGAGATTCACAACGATTAGAGCATCGGTGGACCCGGATAACCCCCCTACAGCAGCCTGGCTAGATACCATTTAATTTTCTGGGTGATACTACTACTGTTGGACTATACACACTGGGTGCACTACCAGCTTCCCGTCGGACGTCAAGAATACGCCGCCGAAGCGGAACACTATTTCCACGATCGCAAATCGTTGAAAATGCGTGCTTTATAAGGAGCGGTGAACTTTGAGACGATCCGTCCTCCGGTTTATACCTTCGACATGCCGAGATGTCCTTTCGCCGAAGCACCTGAAGGCTGAGCACCAATGCAGAAATATCTGGAGGGTTTCAAACTGTGATTTACGCACGCTAGTCACAAGGTCTAGAGGGGCTAGATACTTAACTCTGCTTGCAGGTAGTATAGTAAAACTAGAGAATGAAGGATGGCCCCGCAGGGTGGTGTTGGACTGCGCGCACCAGAGACACTGTTAATCTCTGTTGCTTTCTGCAGCGTTGTGTTTTTACGGACCGTGTTGTTCACCCCGCACCAGCCACCTGTTTGTCACGCCGGCTCTATCATTCATTTACAGACAATTGTCAATTGCGATGCCATCTAATTAGGGTGTATCGGGGACCCACGTTTTAGTCAACCGCAGCACGTACTGTCCCTATTTCGCTCATCGCCATTGTCAAGCAATTATTTCGTGACAGCATGCGAACGATGGGGGTGCGCGTGGATCGTTTTTAATTTTGCGATAGACACCCAGCACCATCATCACCGCCGTTGGAATGTGTTTGGGCACGCACGAATTTAGCAGCCCAACCCAATGACGAACGTTCCGGCCGTCAGCAGCAGTTTGAGCAGGTAATTTGCATGCGGTTGATATGGCGGTCAGTTCCGACTCCGGTAGCTTCACCTTTTTAAATGGTTGAACTTTTTATTATCATCGATGCCTACACTGATGCTCAACCCACGCCGCGCGGATGATGTCGAGAAATCAGTGCCATAGTGATTCCCCCCCAACACTATGGACAGCAAGACACGCATACATACACGTGAGGTGCGTAGCGCTCAAGTTACGGGGGTTTCTTTAACGTTATACTATTCTTAAAGTTGATCGACTTTGGAAAAAAATCCTGTTAGACTCTTGCCCGGTGTCAAAATGTGCCACGAGTAAAAAAAAGTTTCGACTAAAGCCGTCAATGTTTGACAGGAGTCGAAAATAAACACACAAAAAACCCTGTATTACACTGCGGCCTGCTGCGGTCACTGCAAAACATTGCGCACGCTTCGCGGTCCGCTGTCGATCATATCTCTCAACGTTCCGTTCGGTTCAATCCTTCTGCCGGATACCACCATTGGCACGACGCACGGATTCACCGGCTCAGACCACGGATGGACAGTTTTTCGCACGTTGTTAAATGCAATTTCCAATTCTGAACATATTTGACTGGCGTCCACTGGAGTACCTACGAACATCAACATAGTTTCGTTTGGAACGTCAACACGAGCATCGGCTTCGCCTGAGTAGACCCGAGATTGTATTCGAAATGAAACGGAGAACGAAACACTAGTCAAAATCCAGCGTGATCGAATCTAAACAAAACATTTAGAGCAAGATATGCTACCTGCGTAACGGGCAGAGGGTCGCCGCGAATCTTCCTTGGACGGTCGCTAATGTATGTAAAAAATGATGTATATGTAATAAGCAAATTTACGCACACGCACACACCCATACAAGGCCGTTCGACTGGTTGGCAATAGACAATTGGTACTAGAAAGTAGAGCGAACGCAGGAGACGGTGTTATCCATAGGCGTTACGATTTGGTATTGTTTTCACCAAGATCCTAGCAATGTTGAACTACGGGAACGCGCATCCAGAAAAGGCCAAGCATACAGTAGTCCGCCTGTGACTGTGAGGAGGTATCAATCACTTTAATTCGGGCCAATTTTATCTTATGATAAGATTACACTTGTTTGGATTGTTCGGTCAATGCGGACCGATCGGAAAAGATCGAATAACGTCAGTGAGAGGCCAGTACACAGGCAGAGAGGGAGGGAGAAAAACAGAGAGAGAAAAGCAGAAATATAGAACGGGCGAGCGGGAGAAAAACAGAAAATCCCGCTTTCTCTGCCAGTGGTTGCCAGACTTTAGGCCAACTACTTTCCCTTTTGGGCCCATTCGCGGACACAGTGTGATACAGATACAGTTGTAGTCGGCACGCGCACATTGAAGGACGGCAAAAACACACGGCAACTTGCGATGCAAACAACGGCCACATTTTGTCGGACTCTCCTTGACAGAACGCACAGTGGGACACCGAGAGAGAGAGAGAGAGAGAGAGAGAGAGAGAGAGAGAGAGAGAGAGAGAGAGACCAACAACCGTCTAATGCAGCCAAAATTAATACACACAACAGGTGATGATGACCTGGAGGAGCACCACCGTCGAGATGATGGTGGATGCGTATAGAACCAAGGACGACCCCCAGTTGTTGGCTGGTTGTTCATCTTTTTAAACTTACCTAACTTCGCGGTTTCTCCACGAACGGTACCAAGCAAAAACACAGAAAGAAGAAACAAAATGACACAAACTGAAAGCCCGAAACGGGGCACCTCACAAGCGAACGTTCAGGCACGCACTAACGGTGTGTGGTAGCGGAGATGCTGGAGCTGCCACGATTTGACACCATCGTTCACCAACACGGACACACCATGCGTTGTCAGCGGCGGACTGGTGTGCGTTCGATTGTAGCAGCAGCGTCCAAGCCAGCGAGACACACCGCCAAATGGCACAGTGTTACGATGGACGACGGTGACGGTATGCCTGTAACGCCTGTAAGTATATCGACAAAAATAAAGCCTCAGCGTTGTTGCGTCCGTTACCATCGTTCTTCGGCTATATTGGAGCACAGTGGGGCGACATAACCACATCCCTTCAGGCTACATTCTGTTTTGCAAGCCCCGGCCTGCAGAAGTCAGCGGTAGAAGCCGACTTGAATAAACAGTTCTTCTAACGTCCGACACAAACGGACTGCAGTAAATATCTACTGTTCTTTACATCATCTGCCGACTGCAGCTTAAAGGCGAAGGCCTCAATGTGGCTAGGCGCCTTTAATTGGGTGGCATAAAAAATTATGGTTTTTTTTTCTCTTCGTTCCATCACATTTGCACTATCAACCATTGATGGACGCTGTACTCACTGTAACTCAGATCAGAATTTCAACGTAAAAGCTGAATGTTTATCTAGCTCGTAGCCGTAACCAAGTACACTTACGACCATTTGGCCCGGTATCTGAAATCGGTTATTTTCGAATCGCAATAAACATACAAAACCATCAGCGCAGATCCAACAGATCGCCGGATCAACTAGTTAGAGGACAATCGCAGTTAACTGGCAATTTACTCTTCGGCTCTGCTAGCAGGCCAAAACTCTTTGGGCAATTACCGTGTGCGGGCAGGGATGAGAGGTTCACCTGGAGGTTCTCCCTTATCGGGGACAATTTAAAGCAAATTCAACAGATCATGTGACAACACAAATACTAGAATTCTTCCGGATTGCGACGACGCACCACATATACCTACAATTTATCAAGAGACACATTCACGCTACACTATAATTGTTATTTTGATGACACATCATTCTACAGTAAATTCGCATCAGTATTTTTTTTGTAACTCCCAAAGGCTGACGCTCACTTACGCATTGGCAGATCTACAATACAGCTAGGGAGATAGGATCCTCGTTACATATTGGTTTATTTTAATGTGCTTAAGGATTCAGCTTGCTTAGAATAAAAAGATACTTGAATATGTCGGAATCCGGATATGGTTGGATCACTTTCAAGATATAATACTGTCATACACCCGACGATTAGGCAACGCATAAACGGGAAAATGGGAATTAAACATTTTTAAGGGTTCGAAAGCTATGCAGCTCCAGTACGCAAAATAGGTAGTTCGGAACCCCAACCAACGTGTATCAACTTGAATGCGAAAATTCAAGCTCCACTATGCCATCCCAAGCCATCCCATTAACATTTTTTGTATAGGTCAATTGTGAATTGGTCAATGGCAGAATGGAAGAGAAGGACACGCTTAAATAAAAGGTTTAAAGGAAAGGAAAGGTTGAAAGAGTGGGTAAAGCAGAATCGGTCATGTGATGCGCACAGTCGGAGAGCCTTTCAGAAAAACAACATTCATGTTTTTTTGCTTTAGAAAGGGTTGTATTTTACGATCTTTGCAAGATAATGAGTAGTAAAGAATATTAGTACTATTTAATATTTTCAAAAAAATTGCCTCAAGTATCTTGTAGTAATTGAGTATAATTTTGCATCGGTAAGAATTTAATCACAGCAGCTTATTACTTTAACAAAATTTTAAATGTAATTTATTACTAATTTCAAAACCATTCCGGGCGTCCTAGAGACGACGAGGGCTCACTAATATTACCCCAGGTTGTTGGTATGAACACAGTGCGATGAATATGCTCTAGGACTCGTAAGATAAGTTGTAAACCGCCAAGTGTCTGCATTTTTTTTCCTAGAAAGGAACTAGCGCAAATAAGTTAGTACAAACCAATATGTAGAATAAAAAACCGCCCAGAAAATGTTTTTTTAAAAATTGAAGTCCCCGAACGGTTTAAACAGCGGTTTTATTTCTCGCACTGTATACATGCCACACTCAATGGTTTCAGCTTCTGTGAAACAAGGTCGAATTTGTATGGATTCGTTTCAGGTAAGTCGTTCGATTCGGATGCAAAAGTGGCTTTGGCAAACGATTCCTTCGTATTGACAACAAATAGCATGCATTCGGAATGAAATCTTGGAGCTTAAGTGCCAAAATATGAATTCCCTAGTACATGCCTGCTGTGTGGTGTAACGTTGAGAAAAAAAAAACGTTTCCCTATTTCACAGCATTGCTTCCTGGTCCAACTGGTAGTGATATTTCAGCACAGCGTTCGCGGCACTAATCGCTCACTACAGCTAATGAGCGGCCACAGGCGACCAAAGAATCCCCAGAACTGCCGGCACTTGCATTCCTTCCTTGTGGTATTGATTTCGCCGTCAGGGTTTGTATCGGTTACGTACTTTCTCTCTCTTTCCTGGCATTAATTCTCCATTATTAGCTCCATACTAGCTCCGTTACCCCCAGCAGATGATACACATTCTGGTTGGGAAAGGTGAATCAGTTTAAGACGAATCGTTCAGTCGATCGCACAGGGGGTAGACGACACTTTGGATTGGAACTATTGCTAGTGCTTCCGTCATCACCAGTGGGTGGTTATCGGAGTGAAATGAAGAAGTGAATTGGGCAACACGTCCATTGTGAGGATTACGCCACTTTTACTGATGCTCGTTAGGAGACGCGTAAGAATATGACTAAGCAATCGGCAATCAAACTGCTCAACATGGTCGCCAACGGAGGCAAGAAGCTGTCGTCAGGCAAGGTGCAATCGCAATCCGACGACAGTTTTGGACGCCGACCGGTCTGTTTGTCTGTGACCAGCACGTCGCCCCCATTGCCCGGTGGGGGTTCTCGTTTCTATCAAGCTTCCTTGCGCAGCTACAGCTACTGGTCTCCAAGCGAACAGGGTGCCACACTGGTATGGCGAGACCTGTGCGTATATGCAACGGCAACAGCTCAAATTGGGCTGAAAGGATCCAGCAAGCCATCGATCAAACGCATCATCAACAACGTGAGCGGTGCGGTTACTCCCGGATCGCTGATAGCGCTAATGGGCTCGAGTGGCGCCGGAAAGAGCACACTAATGGCGGCGCTAGCGTACCGTACGCAACGTAAGTTCCTTTCAGCTGCCATGCCTGGTGACAACATTTCGAAAAAAGCAACCATAGAAGCCTCAAAAGTGCACCGTAGCATTCCACAAGACCTGTTCTAAGTTCCGTTTTTCTTGCTCTCTTTTCCTGGTGATCTCTCTGATGGTTGGTTACCGTGCTACTTGTGCTGGTCGTCGTGCAACGCGCACCCTTCGGCGTTTGAATCGGAAACATCAACCCTGTCCACGCCTTCGTTAGCGGGAACCATCGTTCAGGGGGACATTCTAATCAATGGGCACCTGATCGGACCGTTCATGTACCGGCTTAGTGGATTCGTGCACCAGGATGACCTGTTTGTCAGCACGTTGACGGTGTGTGAGCATTTGCATTTTATGGCCAAACTAAAGCTGGATCGCACCGTTAGCAACAAGGCCGTTGATCAGATGATACGCGAACTGTTGGACCGTACCGGTCTGACCCGGTGTGCACGGACACGCATCGGCGAGGCGGGCGAGGGCAAGATGTTGTCCGGTGGTGAGAAAAAACGGCTTGCCTTCGCCACCGAATTGTTGACCAAACCGACCATCCTTTTCTGTGACGAGCCAACCACGGGTTTGGACTCGTTCAACGCACAAGCACTAGTGTCGACGCTCCAACAGCTAGCGAAACGTGGTACAGCGATCATATGCACGATTCATCAACCATCGAGCCAACTGTTCTCGATGTTCGATCAGGTAATGTTGCTGGCCGAAGGACGCGTTGCCTACGCCGGAAAGCCGAACGATGCGCTGCAATTTTTCGCTCAACATAACTTTGAGTGTCCACCGAACTACAACCCGGCGGAATTTTTGATCGGAGCCCTGGCGACGACGCCCGGCTTCGAGAAGGCTTCGCAACGCTCCGCACAGCGGATGTGCGATCTCTTCGCCGTCAGCGAAGCCGCCGGTCAACGGGACGTTCTGATAAACCTCGAGATGCACATGGCTGAAACTGGCGAGTTTAGTATCAACGATGAGCAGCATCTGGCAGCGCCACCTTCCTGGTTCTACACAACTCTATGGCTCACGTATCGCACATGGTTAACCGTTGTACGGAATCCAACAGTGCAGTATCTACGCTTTCTTCAGAAGATGGTGAGTTCCAAGAAAACTCTCCTGCTAAGACGCCAGACCTTAAGCTTGACCCTACACATGTTGGGGTAAGAACGAGACCGATGCCTAACTGATTGTCAATCTTCCAACAGGCGATTGCGATTATGGCCGGACTCTGCTTTTCCGGCGCGATCGACACAACACAGCTCGGAGTGCAGGCGATGCAAGGCGTTTTATTCATCCTGATCTCAGAGAACACCTTCTCGCCAATGTACTCGGTTTTGTCCGTTTTCCCCGAGACATTCCCTCTGTTTATACGTGAAACTAAGAACGGACTGTACCGTACTTCGCAGTACTACGTGGCAAACGTTGCAGCAATGCTGCCCGGTCTCATCTTGGAACCATTGCTATTCGTACTCATTGCGTACTGGCTGGCCGCGCTTCGTCCTTCGTTTTATGCGTTCGCCATGACCAGCATTGTTGCGATGCTTGTAATGAACGTTTCCACGGCATGCGGATGCTTCTTTTCAGCTGCCTTCAACTCGATGCCATTAGCTTTGGCGTACCTAGTACCGTTCGACTACATCCTGATGATCACTTCCGGTGTCTTCATACAGTTAGGTACCATGCCGGTGGCGATTCAATGGCTCCCTTACATCTCCTGGATGATGTACGCCAATGAGGCAATGTCCATCGTACAGTGGGAAGGTGTAACAAATATAAGTAAGTTTTGAAGCACCGTTTGCCTAGAGAAACGAAACTAAAACCGTAGTGCAACATAAACATATACTTATAAACACTTATCTATCATTACAGCATGCTCTACTCGAAGCGAAAAACTACCATGCTTAGAATCTGGTCACGAAGTACTAGAGTATTACAGCTTCAATGAAAGACACCTATGGGTCAACATTGGTGCAATGGTAGTTCTGTACTTTTGTTTTCACATTCTTGGTTACCTTTTCTTAAGGCGCAAAGCGAAACGTTAGGCGAGTCTGGAGGACTATACTGGACATTTGTCGATGTTTGAGAGATGAAATAAAAAAATCATTTTGCCACTGCCGAAACTTAATTTGAATTCCGATCGAAATGATTAAATATATTACAATTTATGCTAAAATCACATCAGTTGAATATGCAAAGTAGATGTTAGCCCTACCCCATAAACTCAATTTATGCACCGTGATTTAACGCGTGTACAGCACACCTTTTATGGTGCTAATAAATTTCGATTTCAAGTCAATCCCTTTTTGCCATTGCCATTTTTCCGTTCCTAAATTCTATGTCAATAGCCATCTGCTGTAGATCTTTATTTTTCCACTTCAATAGATACAAGTTTTAGTAGCGCAAGAATCCGCTCAGTTTGTTTAATCATTCGTTGCGTCACATCCACGAATGTTGTATAGGTATTCATACTTCATTCCGACATGTTTCATGTTTTGATAAACAAACCAAAAGCGATGTTTAATTTCGTTGTCTTTGCTGATGATGGTACAGCGGACGGAAAGAGATTTTTACACCTTTTTTAACGGTAATATCATCTAAACGAAGCGTTCAACCAATCGGCAGGGGCAAACGTTTCGATTGCAGCAATCAGGTCGCAGGTTTTTCAAGCATCGCTATACAGGAGTTTCGCCGTAATAAACACTCTGTAAACGAACCCGTATTTATAAACGGCAACGCGTCCTGCTTTAACCCACCCAATGACACATACAATCTTTGGCACCTAAGCTTTCTTATCCTCATTGCAGGACTGTTCTTAGTTGTCCAAAGTTGGAATGGAATATTTGTTTCTGTATGTGTTTCGCACTGCACTTGCAGCGCCGTTTTACTCTACAGAATAACAAACTTAGAGCCACCACACAGCAATTAAACAATCGTCAACATGACTGCAGAACATGGAGAATCTGAGTTAACGCAATTGTATGAAAACGTTAGGCGTAACAGTGACGCTTCTTTTCGCGAGTATGTGCTGCGTGAGTTGTTAATTTTCTTCAAGGAATCCGCGTACTTGAACGAAGAAAGCGCCGATCTCGATTTGGATAAGGACGTGTTTGCCAATGATGTAAACAACTGGACGAGCGAAGCAGATAACCGGAGTGTTGACGAAATTCTGCAAGAGGCCGAGTTGTTAATACACCAGCAACCATTGTTTGCAAAAGGCGGTGAAAATGTCGATAGCAAGTCTCAAACAGTGCTAGAAGTTTCGTGTGAAGAGCTTTGGAGCGGTCTGCTCGAAGGTTTGGACATCACCGAACAGAACGATGTGACGTCCCTGGACCGGGTTGATGTAAGTGTATTTTGCTTCGTCCACATACAATTCATTTTACTGTTGAGTATAGCCATTTCAGCTAAAGACGGTTATGTAAAAATCATCTTCTCGCTTTCGCTCGGGATGCGAACGAAACTGCGTGTTTGCTTTTTTAGTCTTGTAGTACCTTTTACAATAGGGTTAGTCTAGTACCTCTTCTCACACATAATGTTTGTGGTTTCCGTCGGAAACCTTATTAGTTTATGAATACACATTACACCTCAAGCTTAGCAACTTCTTGTGCAATTAAATCGACAAACATTACTGCTTCCTCACTAGTGGGCTGAATTTGTCGTGCTGGAAGCACAAACCCATAACGCCCAGTGTCTCGCAGTTCCACTGTGTAGGCGTACTTTATGCGTAATGCGCCGCGTGCCCAGTCATCTGAACCACCAGCGGCAGGATAGAGCGTACTACCGGATGGTCCCACCGTGTAGCGCATACCACTGGATCGTTGAATTTTCTGGGAATAACATAAGAAAATATATTTTAAGAGTATTGTTTGATTGCCAGCCACTCCTTATGCCACTCCTCTACCTCTGCTGCGGCATCTCCGACACGCTTTAGATCCGCATGGTCTGGTGGCACAACCTGCTCGTATCCCCAGGGATAAAGTATGTATTGTCCGTAGCTGTGGAATGTCAAAAACCCTTTCCAGTTAGCTGTTGATTGTTCCATGAACTGACTGACTGCTTTGGTTTCCGGTTCCGAAAAAGGACCAGAACCGGCGAAGATCTCCGAGCAGGGCTGTTTCGATGTACCCTGTCCACCCCATTTGTAGCCATAATTTCGATTCAGATCGACACCGGCGCATGGTCCGTACTGCAGCCCGCCACGATTCTTACGCCAGAGACGGTCGTACTGATGCGTATACTCGTAGCCATCAGGATTGTGCACTGGGAGTATGTACCAGTCGATGTTTTTAATATAATCGGGGTGATTTTCCCAGTCCTCAACCAAATTGTTTGCAATGTAGGTCACCGTTGCAGGACTAATCCATTCACGTGCGTGTATACCACCGTCGATCCAGATGGCACCGTTGCTTTGATTTCCATTCGAAATTCTGATTACCTTCAGTTCCCTTCCGTGAACCGATTTACCTATACTCTTGGTGCTACATATATCCGGATACGTTTTCGCCAGATAATCCATCCAGTCATGTATGTCCTGCAGTCGATGGTAAGCAGTCCACGTCATGCGGTGACCTAGTAAATAACACCAAACCAAAACGAAATAAAGAAAGCAAAAAAATGATATGTCCATCTATCAACCATTTAACTGACGGATATGAAATTATGTACTGATCTTTCTGATTTAACTGCACCCTCCCCGGACATCGTATATTCTCACCATTTCGATTCTCCCAAAGTTCTGTCTCAACTAAAGATGGATTTTCTGTGTCGATAGCCCGTTGTAGATCTTCAATTACCACTTCATAAGACACGTTTTTGGAACGCAAGAAACACTCAGCTTGTTTAATCATTCGGTGCGCCATGAAAATATCGACGGATGTTGTGTTGGTATTCCACCTGGAGGCCTCTGTGTTTTGGAAGGGCGTGAAAAATAGTACCGACACCAATTTAATACTTGAGCACTTAACTTTACCCTCTCCGACCCAGTCTCTGTGCTTACCGAATTTATCCTGTAACTCTGTAACCGCATTTTTGTAAAGTTGATTGTCGTAGGCGATGCGCCACAATTGAGCTCCGTTGTACTTTACCGGTTGATCTGCAGTAATCTCCTGTTGGATGGTGTTGGAAAGATTTCGTCCGACGGGCCTTGTAATGGTCGCGCCTTCAACGGCATAAGCTTCCAGGAGCTTATGTTGGTTCACAAACGACACGGCTATCAGCATTACGCATAGAAAAATTCGGTTGGTTGTCATACTGATGCACGGCTGACCTCGAATAGCACAATTTTTCTCTTGCCTCGATTTGATGTCCCTATACCATGGATACACACGCGCGGGAACGTGGAATGTTTTTAATAATGCGTCGTTTTCTCAACTGCCCACTATGGGGACAATGCTCCTGCCTTTTAAACAATCTTCTTGGAGCCCGACTGAAGACAGCGATATGCGTGTAGTTGAGCATCAGTCATTCAACTCTGTATGCGTGGAACTTACTTCTTTAAAGCGTGTTAAGAGTCCAGTTTGTTTTGCGTTCTTATTCGTCATCAATTGAGGCCAACGTAGGACGTTAGAAGGGAATGAAAGCAGAGGAACAGATATACACTTGCGAATTCCGGTCTGGTTTCTCTCGACCAGTGCCGGTTGGTTGGCTTAAGAATGGAATTTTGAGTTAAGATTTTATGTGCTGGAAGTAATTTTCTTTGTCTCTGCCCTGAGCACGGACTTTTGTAATAACTTGTATTTGTGGTATTATTACTTGAATTACAATAAATTAAGAGGGGAAGAGTTGTGCAAAGTTTTTTTGCGCTCATCTGCCGTGAGCCTCAGCCAGGTACTTACGATGAAACATGCCGGGTTCACGGTGTTGGTCTAGTTATATACAACATGTTTTATCATTTTTCTATAAATTTGCTTTAGAATTGGGTTTGTAGTCATTTGATTTCAATGAGAATTGTGTTGCATAGAATAACACCTGTCTATTTCGATTCTATAAAATATCCAGCAAACATGCGTCAATCGTATGCAAAATAACACATGTAGAACGATCTACTCAACGAACAACGAATTCAGAAACGTCGAACTCGAAAATCAAAGTTCTGTCCTCGACGTATGGCCATCAACCAGGATGCTGACTTCAACAATCAAAGTTAAAACCCGGGACTACTTAGGCGCAGAGCCGATGAATGGTGATACGGGAATCTCCTGACCATCATTGAATGTCCAAAATCAGACCACAAATATTCCACGGACTTGTGACAAATGGACGCAACCATCCCCGGTGCACGAAGCATTGCGGCTCCTAGAAAACGGCACCGAAACATGTATCGTCTCGAAGTACCGTAATCTGGAGAACGAGTTATTAAATCTCACCGAGCAAGTGAAGGATAGTCAGGAGCGATATCACAGTCTTAAGATCCAGTACGAAACGCTTTCTCAAGCTCATCGCACCCTGCGCGACCACTACAGCGTGAAGCAAGACGAGTACGACAAATTGGAATTCGATATACAGCATTTAACAAAGTGTGCCGATGTGCTGAGGTATGTTGAAGAACAGCTTCGTTTATTGCAAAACAGCGAGAGGTTCTATTTTTTTTCTTTTTTTCAGATCTGAGTTGAAATTGGCTCGAAGTGATCGGAACTTTGCACTTGAGCTGCAGAACCTACTACAAGCTGAGCTTGATGATGCGCGGATTGACAAAAAAAGGCTACAGGACTGTAACGAGAAGGGAACAAAAACCATACAGGATCTTCAGCGACAATGTCGCGAGATGGAGCGCATTTTGATGCGAAAAAATCCGGATTCAATTTACGGTCTTATAGGTATGCTCTCATTAGTATATCGCGTAAAGTTACCTTTAAACAGTGTGTGTTTTTTACTCAGTCGCAACAAAACTAACCGACGGCAAGACGGGTAGTGATGTGTCACGGTGCCTACAGGAAATTCCCGGTTGTTCAAAGATGCAGCTGGATACGGATATTAAGAAGCTACATCACAACACCAATTCACATGGCAACCTAGGCGATGTACAAGCACGCTTCAATTCGGTGCAAGTAAAGTACGAGACGCACATTCGTGATTTAGAGATGCAGGTGCTGAGCTTACAGCAAATCAATTCCAAGCTAAACGAACGCATTATTCATCAAATGGAAGAGCTTGCTAGCATTAGCAGTCAAGCAGCAAACAGTAGTGCGTTAAAAAATGTCGTCTCTAACGGTACACAAACTGATTGCCACATCCCGCTGAAACTATCGAAAACGAGACGCTCGGTAATGGTGCAGACGGAGAATTTTGTTGTGAAACCCTTATCTATTCGTCAACAACAGACAAGGAGGGTACCATCACAGAATAAGGAAGACGCTCATTTGTTAGCAACCATCGGCGGCATGCGGGTAGACTTGGCACTCAAGGAGAAAGCTATGCAGCGATTAACACGTGAGGTAGAGGAGTGTAAGAAGACGATAAAAAAATTGCAGAAAAAGAAAGAAGTACTCGTAATGGTAGACAGTGGTAAGTCGCCGGTGAAAGTTCGTAAAACCGTACTGGGTTGTGTGGAAGCTAATGTCGAAGGAAGCTTGCTGCGAGAAGGAGCCCAACCAAAAGCGAAGAGTATCAAAATGAACCATAACGGTCCACAAAATGTAAGAAAACAAATCGTTTCACACGGTTGACTGCATGAAATGGAATGTAAAATATCGGTATTTCCTGTTTCGTTTTTAGCTTAGAAAATGACAAGAGTACCACGGAATAGATTCACGGTATAGAACCTGCGGCGAAGCTACGCTTGGGTTAACGTTCAGCGAAGAACTGGTGTCGAGAGAAGAAAGACTTCTACCTTTTGACAATAACGTTTAATAGGCAAGGCGGCCAAAAAAGTACACGATAAAGAGTTTATGATTAATAACATGAATGTTCATTAATGATATGTCATAATAAAATATGACTAGTAGTCCAATGATTAAACTCATAAACGGCTAAAGCCTTTTCGAACAAAGGACTATGTATGTAAGTACAAAGGTATGTGGTTATGAGTTAACGTAAGTACCGGTATCGGCAAACGCATTGAAAGGATAATTCTCTGTTAACCTCTGCTACACCTCTGCAGCCTGTGTTTTCAGGCTTTTGAGGGCATTGGTCCTGGAACCATTGAGACCCTCAGCTGGGTTAAACCCTCAAGATAAAACATGAGATAAACAATCGTTTTACTGTTGAACTAACTGTTGTAAACATTTGATCGTGAAAGTATGATTTGGAGCACGAAAGGCGCGTTTCATAGTAATTAGCCGGCCAGGTCAATAAACCGTGAAGCTGTTTCCAAGTTATTCATTGTTTTTGAATATGAAATTTACATTACTTACTTTTACTTTCAACCGAAAATAAATCTCTTGACTAAACTTAACGCATGACACTTAACGAAGGATTCAAATAGCATTGTGTTTAGCTTTAGCATTTGAAGCATTTCACGCAAATAGCATTTCGAAACATTTCATTCCGCAGCCAAAATTGGTTGCTGGCTTGCTTTTTGACACTTCCATTTGGTATTTGGTTTGGTATGAACTTTTATTTCTATTTGATGGTAAAGATAGATTAACGAAAGTATTGTAATGAAAAATTGATGATAAATCCTGATTGTATTACCATTCCAATGATGCGTCATCATGCGGATTATTGAAATGGTTTTGTTATAAGCTATCAATTATGTACTTGGAACAGTTAGGAACAATGAAACAATAATGCACAGGAACAGTAATATGCAGTAATAGCAAATAGGAAAATAATTCGAAATCGGTCAAATAAGAATAAAAGTATCGCTTTTATAGTATAAATGTATGTTTCATAAGTTTTGCTTCCTGATTGAAGTTGAATCTTTGCGAATTTTTGCAATAAGTTTCCCAATAAGTTTGAAATAAGTACCACTGTATTGCGTGTCTGTTGTTATACGTCAATTTTGACAGTCCACGCCACGGGCTATGATATATGAAGAAAACGTAACCTTTATTGCTTACACGGCATCCATTTTCGTCTGTGCTATCCGTCTGTGCAGTGCATTTCTTAAAAACGTTTCTTTTCAGTCAAACAATTGTGCCAATAGTTTAGCCCATCAGTTTGGAGATAATTAGCAAAATGCTCTACTTGGAGGATTACTTGGAAAGTAAGTAAAAGAATTATTAGAATAATCGAAGAATACGAATACGAAGAACGGACGAATGCCACGCTCAAAATCTATGGCACGCTCCCAGTTGTATGAGCGAAACGCAGCCTAGAAACATGCATGAACCTTTATATTTGTGTTGTTGAATGTTTCAGAATTAACGTAAAGTCAGCGTTCCAAACTATAAGCCAATCATTTGATATTTTGTTTGGCTGATGCGATATTTATGACTGGACCTTTTTCCTACACTGGTGTGCTTGCACATGAACAAAAATGATCAAAAGACGCTTCTTGCTTCTTGCGCTTCATACAGCTTTACTATTATTATTATACGCATCTACATCCATCGGGCAGTCCTGGCCTATAGTAAAGGCATGCCTTTTGTAAATGTTATTATCTTTTGGGCCGAAACTTAACCTCGAAATTGTTGGCCCCGCACTAAACACCTTGTCACGCCGGAGGGCTATCGTGACCGTAATATTGAAGGTTAAGGACCGATCCTTACAAGGCACGATATCCCAGCCCCTAACCCAGTGGTCTATTACTAACCCATACTCATATTAGCATGTGGGTCGCAGCGGAAAGTAACAGCCAGTCAGCGGGCCGCAGTGGAAAGCAACACCTAGTCCACGGGCCGCACCATATAGAGAAATTTTAATTTTTACGCACTTTGATTTGGTTTGGATTTGAAATAAGTCGTATCGGTCGCTGTGGCGGCAGCTGAACCGACAAGAACATTTTCTTGTGATTTATTGCTGACTATCCTGACTGGTATAACGTAATTATATACTCCGCGGACGTGGTCGAGGGCCGCACAAAACAGTATCGCGGGCCGCGTGTTTGAGACCACTGCCCTAACCGCTCTAAACTTAGCCAACCATCACCACCAAATGGAAAGATGGTGTATTGTACAATCTTAATTGTGGTATGGCTTATGCAGTCTTCAGTAGTCGAGTAGTCTCACGTACTGCAGAATGAAGGAACACAGTGAGCGTATGGATTGGAAACTATCTGGACCATGAGTAATCGAAGCTCTTTTTGTTTTAGGTTTTTCTTAAATTACTAATGGTATTTTTATTTAATAATGATTTATTATTTGAAATACACCCTTTTATAGTGATTGAACACCTTCCCCAAGAGCTACGGGACAGGTTTACGGAGATGAGAGAGATGGATTTATCCGTGCAAAGTAAGTCGTTATTGTCCGTCATTTTTGTAAAATTCGCTTTAGTTCGTGTTTGTGCTAACGTTTGATTTTCATACTCTACAGATAACACGGATGCGCTGGATAAACGTGCTCGAGCGTTATTCCAGCAATGCCGTCGGGGTGAGCTACCCTCAGCAGCAGCCGAAACAGAGTATGCTGCTATTAGAACCGATTACTATCGGGTTCTAGAAGATTCCGACGAGAAAATCCAGCTAGCCGGCCAAACATACGATTTGGTTGAACGATACTTGCGTCGTCTTGATTCTGAGCTGCACAAATTTAAATGCGAGTTGGAAGCAGATCACAATGGAATTACTGAGATTTTGGAGAAGCGCTCCCTTGAATTGGACACTACCACCAGCAATGGAAGTACTAATCAGAAGGAGAATCGTTTCTATGATGCTCATAACTCGTTCAGTACCACACACACTGCTCGTTCAGACACTCGTTATAAGACAAAATCGGAAAAACGTCGTGACAGCATAGCACCTGCTGCTGTTGCTGCGTTGGAAAAACGTTCGCTGAACATCTCAGCACCGTCCAGCAATGTCAACGTTCCGTCCACTCCTACAAGTTTGGTCGGAGCAAGTCATCAGGTGATAACTTCATCTCCAGCTGCAGCTGTGGCGTACAATTTGCAAACGTTCGGCGCTGGCAATGCGATTGCAGCCGCGGCCAGTCAAGCGATTGCACAAACACAGCAAATGCAGCAAGGGCGCCGTACTGCCAGTCTGAAAGCATCATATGAGGCAATCGGTGGTGCCGGCTCTCATGAGCTTTTGATTAATAGCGAACTAGCAGGGGCAACACATAATGCGCTACAGGCTGTTGAGAGGGAAGCAAATGCCTTTTCCAGTCAGCGTCGTCAAAAGAAAAAAACTCTAGGTATGTCGATTCAATTAGTATATAGATAGAATAATAGTCGAGGGATATAAATAATCGAAATGCAGTGAGTATTAACTTATTGAACTTCACATCTCCATATCTAAACATAACAAATGTTCTAAATGAGGACAAGGAGTAGTGTATTAAAACTCTGTAGTTAAGACATCGTCCCCCGCCGATAGAGTAGTCGGTAACGCTCTTCGCTGTCAGCGCAGCTGGCCAGGGTTCGAATCCCGGGACCGGTTGCGACTCAACCGGCCATGGTTTCGATTCCCGATACCGGCGCTGACAGAGGGGGTTGGCGCGGGACCAACAACCCCGCCCGTAAAAAACGAACTGTTACGGATAGCACCAGGGATAATTGACATTAACAATGTCTCTGGTGCAGGACAAGACCGCACAGCGGTTGTAGTGCCGAAGAAGAAGAAGAAGAAGAAGTTAAGACATCTCGAACTAAACAATGTGCCTAACTATTGTAATAGAGAAGAATACGACGCCGTATCATATAACCTGCAACTTCTATCACAAACAACAACAAAGCAGTAGCAAGCATAAACCACTTCTACAACAGCCGCATCCGCAACACATCACCATCATCTCCCTCCCTTGGGTCAGAAACAATTATATTAGTAACAACAACTCTGATTTACAACAAAGAGCGCGGTTTTGAAACGCAAAGAGAGCTTTTGGAACGCAGTCGAACCATAGCCAGGACCAGAAGTAACTTCAACGTGCGCGTAGCTTTTCATTTTCATCCACTGAATTTGATATCTTTTGCATGATTTTATCTTTCCACTGAATATTTGATGAACTATGCTTGGCATATCGGGTAAATGCGTATGTAAATAGTAGAAAATAACGAAGCATGTAGATAATCTACGTGCAATGGGTATTTACGTATTGAAATTCACATCTACATATTTAAACGTAACAAATATTCTAAATGAGCCGACCCCCATGTCTCGCTGGTATCGGGAATCGAAACCATGGCCGGTTGAGTGACAACCGGTCCCGGGATTCGAACCCAGGCCAGCTTGTGCTTGTCACGCAAAGGTGAGCGCTGCTCTATCAGCGGGACGATCCTTTTTCATTACTAACCAGCAGTAATGTCGATGGTGTAACCTAACTTCCGATAAATTTGAGAGAAAATTAAGCTTGTGTTTTTATTGCAGCAAATAAAAATCTGTCACCATCCTTGCCAACAGCAGGCCTACAAGTTCAGCAGCCAGTGCTTCCGCAGCAGTCAACGGCCTTAACGCAGTCTCCTGTGGTTTTACAACAACCACAACCAGCATTGCAATTGTCACAACCTGTACTGCAGCAACCGCAGCTAGTCCAACATCAACAACATCAAATTCAGTCAACGATTACATCAACTGTTCCATCGCCAGTAGTCTCTAACGTACAACCACAACTGCATCATGTCAAGCCCATGACTCCGCTTGGCAATGTGCAGATTACTCATACTGGTCACTTGCAGCAGCTAGCTATACAGCAACAACAGGCGCAAAAACAGCCGCTAACACAACCTCAACTTCAACAACAGTCACAGCAATTAGTACAACAACAACTGAAGCACTCACCCCAACTCCAAGCTCAGCCACAGGCACAACAGCAAGCACAATCGCATCCGGTGTCGCAGCAACTGCCTCAGCAACAACTACAACTTTCACAACAAGCACAAAAGCAACATCTACATCAAGCGACGTTGCAACTGCAGGCAGCCGCGCTACAGTTGACCAACCAACCACAGCTCCAACAACATATTCATCAACAACTACAACAAATACAACAGTTGCATCAGAGGAAACAACAACAAGCTTCGCTGTTGCCGCAGCAACAACCGAGACAACTGTTGCAGCAAACATCCCAACATCAACCGCAGCAACAGTCGCATCTGCATATTCAGTTGTCCCAGCAACAACATATCAAGCAGAAACAACACAAATTGCCACAGCAACAGCAGCAAACCCTATCGGTTCCCCAAACTTCCCTCATTCAGTCGCATCAGCAACAGCAGCAGGTCCCTCAAGTGTTACATCATCTACAGCAGCAGCATCAATTACAACAGTATCAGATGCAATCGATAACACATCAGCAGCATTTGCCTTTGGCACAACAGCAGTTACATCAGCAACAACAACTTATAGACCTGCAACAAAAAGAGCTCATACAGCTCCAGCATCAGACATTGCAACATGTCCAGCCGGTGCCGTTGGCACAGTCGGCTCAGACCCAATCACAAGTCAAGCAGCAGGAACAGCAACAGCAGCCGACTCAGTTACAGCCACAGCCGCAAATACAGTCACAACAGCAAATCTTACTGCAGCAGCAACTGCAGCAGCAACTGCAACAACAGACGCAGCAGCAATTGCATCAGCAGCCACCACAATCGCAACAGCAACCCCAGCAGCAGCTTCAGGCGCAATTGCAACAACAGCAGCAATCTCACTTACAACCTCAGCAACAATTGCCCCAGCAGTTACCGCTTGCATCTATGTCGACTCAACAGCCGCCGCAACAATTACAGCAAGCTCATCTGATGCAACCGTCGTTGTTTGCCCCGAAGCAACAAACACCAAATCAAATAGGTCAACTTTCGCAGCATCAATTGTCACACCATCAACAACTCGGCCAAGCATCAATTTTGCAACCACAACAGTCTTTGTGTGCATTGACCACGGTATCTGCCATCGATACGCCAGATTCCACATCGGCAACTGCTGTTGATGGTGGCGGTACAGTCGCAGAACAGTCGGAAAACGATTGGTCTTATGATCCTAATGAGCCAAGATACTGCGTCTGTAACCAGGTTTCGTATGGAGACATGGTAGCCTGTGATAACGAAGGTGTAAGTATGGCGTGCGACACACGTTACACGATCAAATAATCAAACAGTATACTAATGAATGTTTTGTTGTTCATTTTAGTGTCCGTTCGAATGGTTTCATTATCCCTGCGTTAATATCACATCGTCCCCAAAAGGAAAGTGGTATTGCCCGCAGTGCAGTTGTTCGATGAAGCGCAGAGCTTCCCGAAAAAATTAGTGACTAATTACCAGCTCGGAACTAGTGAATGCTATTTCGCGACAGCATTTAGTTCAAACAAAAAACGAATCGCTGTTAGATTGTATTAATTGTACAATGGAGAAAGGCAGGAATAATTGCCGGAACAAGGTCGAAATCGATCGGTCTTGTAACAGCGCAGTTGTTTCTGCTCTCCTCCACCATCTTTATTGTGCAACAACTAAAACCATTATGTTCATTCAATTGTAAAATATTTTCAAATTAGCAGGAGCAGGAACATCTGTTTCGTTCGAAATTGATTTTTTATCGGTTGCTCGAATTTATTTTTCGCCCAAATTAATTTAATATGTTTATTATTATGATTATCTTTGATATATTTTTTCCATATTTTCAGAAAATGCCAATGTATTACATGAGGAATAATTTACTCATTCACTTCATTTGATTTAAAAATATTTAAATATCCGCGGGGGAGCGGAGGATCTGCGGAGATCTTTGTTGATTTTCAGTTGGCCTAAGTGATTGACTGAAAATCGACGAAAACCTGCGCATCGTACATTGTAGATTCGTAGAGCAGAGTGTCAAACTAAGCACAGTGTATGTATGTATGTTTTGTGTACGTTCAGTGTATGTTCTTACGCGTTTTAGCACTGCAATGTTTAGTCCAGTATAAGCTATACTGCACTTGGTGCCCTTCGAGTTTGTGGGGTCGGCTAATATACACCTAAAATTATACATTGTACGTATCCCAAGGTAGGTGCCAACACTGCAGCCAGAACATCGTAGCGCTGGAAAAATATTGTACGTAGCAAAACAAACGAAAATGAATGAAAATAAATAAATTAAAAAATAAGAAAATTAAATGCTTACTGTCCACAGATAAGTTTCTCCACGTTCGGCTACCGGTCAATCTTGCCTAGCATGTTGATGCCGATCTCTCTTCACAGCTTTGCTCTGCCTTTGTCATAAGTAATTTCAGTTAAAGTTTGCGAGCGAATAATGACGATCAAATGACTTTTTGTTATATTTTGAATTTGTTATATTATTTTTTTTTTGTTAGTTTTGTTATATTTTGACTTTTTCTGTCTTTTTCTTCTATATATACAAAAATGGGTGTTTGTCTGTCTGTACCGCTTTTTCTCCAAAACTACCGAACTAATCTACCTGAAATTTTGCACAGCGTAGTTTTGTGGGCTCCCATACAAACAAATCAATTCAAAATTCAAAAATTGTTTTCGAACCAAATCGAACCAAATTCTGCATACGGGAGTTTTGGGGAAAGGAAATGTCGTGGTGAATGTTTGAAACCCCTCCCGTCTTTACAAAGGGGGTCTCCCATACAAAATCTAGGTTAATTTCAGCAAACCTCGGATAGTCTTCAAGCAATAATGAGACAAATTCAGCTGTTGCGAGTTTTGACATGTATCCAACGGAAAGTGGGAAGGTAAGCTGATCGGATGCGCCACCGGGAAACCCGATCGTCCGCAATGGAGGAGTAACGGGAAGCCGATAGGATACGCCACCGGGAAGTCTGATCCTCTGAAACGCCGGACAATCAAGAAATGAGTATGAAATGAGGCGGTCCGGCGACTCGTGCCGGGAACCTGCTAGTTGTGTTATAATTATGAAGAGTCAAACTTTTCTCGTGCTTAAGCATGCTCAACCAGTACTAAGAAGCCAGTGGCAAAGGATTGGAAATGTATTTCTAGCATAAAGCTGGAAAGTTAGTGACTCGTCAGGGTCTTGTCGATCGGAAAGCCTATCAAAGCATGATGAAAAAGAAATTATTCCTGAAAAACATCTTATTGATCAAGATTTCACGGTGCAAAGGGGATAATCATTCAGTATGAGAATGACGATAACCGAGCCTTTAAACTATCCGTTACAAAATTGAACCAACTAATTAAAACTGTCTGGCAAAGAGTAAGTATCGGGGGTCGTCGTAATAAACTTTGTTTACAGATGGAAATGTTTTTTCTTGTTCTAAATCGTTATTGGTCAAAACCTGTGTTTTGTGTCAATGATCCCCAAATGTAACAGCGATTAACATTGACACAGCCTACCAAACGTTTCGGGCAAATTTTTCAGCAACAAAAAAAAAATTGCTTTCCTTTACAAATTCAGTTGAAAAAAGCGTTACGTTTGTGAGCCACATACTTTTTATGAGTAATTGGTTTTTGATACTACAGATTGTGGAACATGAAGTTGAAACAAATGAACGATAGAGGCAACGTGCCCATTGAAGCATGTGTATGTTTCGAATGTCAGAGGGACCTTACTCCCACGACCGTTCAAGGATGGAACCAACGGGAACGGGAAGAGCATTGCATTTGCAATAAGCAGTAGTGAGTTGCGTCTGAAAATGTTGCACCACAGATTTCGTAATGGGGGACCTAACAATGCGCTGTGCACATCCAACAACATATGGTGCGATCAGCGTGGTTGACGAGATCTTCCCCTGCTCTCTCTCTCTCTCTCTCTCTCTCTCTCTCTCTCTCTCTCTCTCTCTCTCTCTCTCTCTCTCTTTCTCTCTCTCTCTATTTCGCTTTTTCTCTTTCCGTGTAACACGTTTGTTCTTGGTTCATTTCATTCTCTCCCTTACTCTCGTTTTCTTTGACTCGTGTGTAGCATTTATCGGTTTTCCCATATATTTCCCCCACGGTTGCTGGTAGCGAGAGATGCTCGGTTCATATCGCCGAGAGCGCGCGCATCGAACGAAGCATCCAAAACGGGTATAGGCGTCCCCGTCCACGCGAAGATGACGACTCGCGTCTCATCGATTCGGAAGACGCACCACTGATGTCTCGCGGTTGCGGCGGCGGCAGGAGTGGATTCGCTGCCTCCGTCGCACCAAAAAACTATACGAAGAACCCTAAAATAAGAATCACACTCTCCGGCACGGTCCGCTTCACCCTGCGGCGTGGCGACATCTCTCACGGCGTCGTCGTCGTCGTCGTCGGCGGTTCTACACTTTCCGCGGCCGTTGCGCCTCATTCGAACGCTTAGAGTCGGCGAAGAACGTGCGCGTTCCGTCAGTTGGTCGCGCTCTCTGTGAAAAGTGTTGTTGGTGATCTGCAACGGTGTGTCCCGCGCCACCCAGTCGACGGTTGCCAGTCAGTCATCAGTCTGTCTGTAAAAATGAATCACACCCGCCTGGGGGTGCCGCAGACCAGTTAACAAGTCTTTCGTACGTACTTACGACGCGGTGTCCGCAAAACTCCTCCTCCGATCGGCGCGATCCCTCGCAAGTGTCCGTAGTGTCGTCTTCCGGAATGGGGTTGATTGATCTCTCTGATCTTGGGGGCCGGGAACGATAGGCAATTTGAACACCAACCAACCAACGACTGTAGTGTGCCTTGTCTAGTGCGTTGAAGGTTCTACCAGTTCACCAGGACCAAGTAGCAGGTCGAAACGGGCACGGGCTGGACGGAACGGAAGGAAAGCGCATTAGTCATGCGGCTTGCGGCGCGGCGTATGTTTCGCGACATAGACTTAGCATGAGTGTTTGTGTGTATGTGTGTGTGGGGGATGTGCTGGTGGAAAACACCAGATTGGTTTGGGTTTTGGGGTGGGTTCCGTTTCGGTTCCAAGTAGACCTTTTTTTAGAACTAGAAACACACGCCAACACGCCCCTCAAGCCGTTTCGGCGTCGCCAATCAACTCCATCGATCAACCAGAACTGTAAAGAACGCATCCGGGCTTTTCGTGCAGCAGTCATTGTGCAGAGTCGATCCGTTCCGATCCGTCGGTTCACGGAGGCGCTGCTGCCGTGATCAATTCGCGTTCGGAACGTGTTCTTTCGGGAGCTGCATGCTGACTGACTGCCTATGCCTGTATGGTTCCAGCTGTTTTCCAGGAACTTCCAGGTGAAAACCTCGTGAACCCAGGTGGCCAAAAGCACCCAGAGGCCACTGGGATGTAAATGCTATGCTACTTGATAAGCCGAAACAGGGCGAAAGTTCGCACACAGACGTATCGGACGAGCCTTGGGTCAGCGTGGAGGCGGTTGATGGAGACCCCTGCCCCAACTTAGATGTTACTTTCAGGTCCTGGGTATCCTCAGGTTGCTTCAGGCCTTGGGGGATGTTGTGGGTTCGCTCATTTGTTCGGTGGCCCCGCGCACTCGGTCCCCTTCGGTCGATCGGACGGGGTTGTGTCGCGCTCATAATTGAACGCACCACGCGCTTCGAGATCTTCGTTCTGCTTGGTTTGGGGAACCTTAAAATAGAACCCGCCCGCCCTTGTCGCGCGTAACGTCGGCGCTACGCAGTACACGGTTTGCCCGTTGTGCCGCGGCACGCTGAGCTCTAATTGATCTCGGATGTTAGGAGAGATGCTCAGGATGCTTTCGAGCGCTGGAAGCGGCTATGCTGCCTATGCAGAAACACAACTAGATCTATTCTTGAAGGTGTCGCGTTTGAAACAGTTGAACTGACCAAAGTACCAAACTAAACAAAATCTCAACAGAACCAAAAATGTGTGGTCGTGGCAAAACAAAGTGAAACGTAAACGCAATACGGCACTGCAGCAGGCAATCCGAGGAAATTAACAACGGATAAAACAACGGAACATCGGAAAGAAACGGAGCACACCATACACAACTCGTAGCACGAATACACGTGGCGAGCGCACACGCTTGGTCCGGCGCCATGAAGCTCTGGAAGTCGAAGAAAAGTGCAACGGCCAGCGCGGCGGGCGGTGGGACGACGACCGGCTGTGCCGGTGGCGGAGCGCACAAGGGCGGCATCCTGTCGAAGAGCTGCAAAACCCTCGGCGGTGGTAAAGCCAACGGAAGCGGCAGCTTCGATGAACACACCGCGGAGACATCGTTCGTGACCCCGGCCGCTGCACCGGGGACCGACGTCAGCGTCGCCGTGCTGTCCAGCATGGTGCAACATCTTCCCAGCAATCTATTCGTAGGTAAGTAATTTTGAACCAATAGTTATCGCTAGCGCTCGGATCCAACATCCGCTCCGATGTTGCGATCGAAAAAAAGGCTACATCGGGGAGTGTAAACGATGGAGCGCAACGGTCGCTCCAGTCCACACTTCGGTGGAACTGAACCAGCAAGCGTGCCACGCTGGGCACCACTTTTGGCACATTTCCACCATCCATTTTATGGTCCGGCAGAATGTATGGCGCCAGTCGCGACTGGCGCGACTGACATCACGACAAGCGGTCGCCGCCAGCCGGTCGCTCTCATCCACACTGTCACTGGAGTCTGGAGTTCGACGCACGGCCTTGGGTTGTATGTTTTTTTTTGGGCCCTCAGGCCTGCTCTTTCATCTGCCTGGGGTCCTCGGAGAGCGGTGCCACCGCAGGACGCGTTCCGATGCCTTTTGATCGGAGCTAATTTTTTGCTTTCTTCTACTTGCAACTTATGGTTTAGTAATTCGGCTCAACTCGTTCCACAGCCAGATTCTGCTCGGCGCCATCTTTAATCGTAGCTTGAGTAGCCAAAGCTGATTCTTGGAAGTTGCAGCAAACGTTCCATTGGGGTCCAACATTGTTATTGTTTCATCGAACACGGTTAAATGGGTAAATCATTCTAGTTGCCTTCGACGGATCTGTAATGGTATTTGCTTTAGTATTAGTAACACCCATTTCACCTCGCGTTGCAGCCATATCCAATGGGAAGTCTTGGATGATTCTTGGGATAATTTCTGCCAACGGATTCTGCTACAGAAAGGGTAAAATCGAGCGACAACTTTTTGTTCGATTCGCCGAACGATGTAGCGTTCAATTCTCGCTCAGTGCTCAATCGTTCGTTCTCCATCTAAAATATAAAAGTTACCAGTTCGGTAAACGCACCTGAGAGGTAATCTTCAATGATTGTTAGTGCACATTAGCTACCGCTTTCGCTCGTGCTCCGTTGCTCAAGTACTGTTCTTCGCAACGCATGTCTCCGTTCCGTTTTATCCTGGAGGTCCAGCTCCAGGAACCCGAACGTCCGACCAATCGTGTATTCCCCGTGATTCCATGTTTACAGGTAGTGAGCGTGCGATGAGCCCGGCCCAGTCGGAGGACTCCGGGCTCGCAGCCGACCGAGGTACCACGTACGCGACCCTTTCGATCCCGCGAGATATCGGACAGATCGGCATCGTACTAGTGGGTGAGTCCCTAGCCTGGGCTTGTTGGTGGTACTGCGGTTTACAAACTTGGGTGTCCGTTCAATTCGCCCGCAGAGCGCACGGACCTGTCGTTGCCGCCGATAGTGGAGTCCATCGTCGGTCCCGTGGGCGACCTGTTGGCGCCGGGTGACCGCATCCACCAGGTGGACGGCATCTCGACCATTGGGCTGAGTAACCAGCACATCTGCAGCATCCTGGACCACGGCGAGGACCCGGCCGTGATCGAGATCGAGTACTCCTTCCCGGAATACAGTAAGTACTGCCAACCGTCGCTGCCGGTGACGATCCTCTCGGTGACGGTTTCTCGCAGTTTCCCAGAACAGCCTGTGCGTGACGACGAAGATCGTGCAGATCACGGTGGAGCGCGAAAACGGCTGCCTCGGGCTGACGCTGCGTGGCGGCGGCGAGTACCCGCTGGTGGTGACGAACGTACGCCCGAACGGACCCGTTTTCCGGGCGGGCCAGATCAAGCCGGGCGACCGGGTGCTACGGGTCGACAACGTAGGTTTCCTGCTTGGGCTCGGAGAGGCTCCGGCGAAATTGATAAAAACCATTTCCCCCTCCGCTAAGCAGATATCGCTGCTCAACAAGAGCCTCTCGGAAGCGCAGCACATCCTGAAGGATGCGCACGTGTCCGGGTACACCAACCTGACGATCGAGTACGACGTGTCCGTGATGCAGACGGTCGAGCTAAGCCTGGGTCCGCTGCTGCTGGAGATTGAGCGACCGTTGAACGAGAAACTCGGCCTCGCGCTAAGCTACTACTCGAACGCCGCGACCCATCCGGCGGACCCGCTGTACCACAGCACCTACAAGCTCAATCAGGAGGTCGTCCCGGACGGCATCTACATCGCGAGCATTATGCCGGCCAGCATCGCTGACAGGTGAATGATCGGCCATGGGCGCGGTGTCCCATCGAATATCCCATCTCCCCTGCCTGCTAGCTCACTCTTCCTCATGCTCCACACACGCCTTTCCTTGTCGTTTCCGATTCACGCAGATGCGGTGCCCTGTCGGTCGGGGACCAGATACTGGCGATCGACGAAACGGTCATCGAGGGCGGTGCCTGCACGCTGGAGGAGGCCACGGCACTGCTGGACGCGAACTGCGTTAAGGGCTACAGCCAACTCCACATACTTCCCGCACACACGTTCGTGCGACGGCGCGGTACGTACAATTCAGCAAACACAGCCACAGACCGTGGCCGTTGGTTAGACAGTAATGTTCTCCGGCTGCTGCACTGAGCATCGAGAGCAGCGAGAATTTTTATCATGATGCCGAGATCTTGGATCGCTTGGAACTTCTTCTTGCTAGAACAATCGCATCGCTTTGTGTGTGTGGTTGCTCGAGTTCGGATTCTGCTGGCTGGTACTTCATTGCAACTTTCATTTGACTTCTCGGATTCAACTTCTTGGATTTTTGGCGTCCTATTCATTCCAGAAGTTCCACAGGCTGTGCGATAAAGTTCTTTTTTTTTATATATTTAGGAACGGACTGGGCCGTATTTTTGATAAAGTTCTTGTTACCACAGCAATTAGTCGAAATTACAAACTGCTTTCGCTGCAATGTACAAAGTGAAATTGATTTGAGTTAAATAAGAAAGGCACTGCTGAAGGTGCTAGAAATGTACAACATTTACGACGTGCCCACAGTGCAAAGCTTCCCGTAAACGCTGAGCTCAGCGGCTGGGTTCCGTTCAATTTAGATGTTTCAAAGGTCCCGGCGTCTCGTTCTATCGAGTCATTGAATCAGCTGAGGTGATCTTACAACTGGCCAGGAAGTGCGAATAGTACCTTCCATTGGATGCCGGCGGAGTTGGGAATTGCTTCCAGCTGCTGCTGAGGGCTCCCTTTCGCTTTCATTGGCCGTCCAACAGCATTGCACTCCGCCAAGCGTGACTTGCGATCGCGACACCGCCGATGTGCAGCGGATGCCTAAAAAGATGCACAGAGCCAGTACAGTAGAGTAGATCTCGATCAGCGCGATATTGGTTTAGCTGGAATCTAGTATGTGGTTTATTTCTGGCGACTTGGTACGACTTGAAAAGTATACGCACATCATAAAGGTGTGGTGTGGCTTCCCTTCTAGGGTCAAAATCCGCAGATTCCTGATGGAGTCGCGCTCCCGCGAGGGTGAGTCGCGAGTCGCGGAAGATGGGGCCGTTCGCTCGGTTTGCGTGATTGTCGTCGTGACTGTCTGCCATGGAGGAACATATCACCATGTGTTTCCCTCCTCAGTAATGGTGTGCTCGTCGCGCGTGTGTACGTACCCTTAATACTGGTCGTTATGGTTCCTATGCTAGCTCCGTCTCGCTCTCGCTCACTCCCTCGTCGATGGAGCTGAGCTAATTTTAGCTTCATTAAAATTCGTTTAAGCTTCCGTGCCTGGTTCCCCCATTCTGTTTGATTTCGGAGCCTGTCCCTTTCATTCCTACGGAGCGCAGAGCGCCTGCGCTAACGCTACACGCAACCGGCTTATAGTTTACGCATCCCTAGGCGCCATCCATTCGCCACCGCGGTACGTCTCCCTCAACCAGGCGCCCACATCGAGCCGTGTGGGAGGCGTGCGTCGTGGTCTCGTAGTTTAAGCGTCGTATTTGGCGCAGCGTAAGAGTTAAAGTACTCGTAGCTGAAGTGTAACTAAAATCAAGCCTGCAGTGCCTCAGACCTCAGAAACTGCAACCCTGTGCCCTGCTCGCTGCTTACAGGCTTCTCCTACTCCAGTCCCCGGTATGGGTTCAATACGGTCGATTCGCGGAAACAGCTAGCCGGCAGCAAGCACCGGCGGTTGCTGCGCAAGAGCTCTCTACCCCAGCCGATGGAGGACCTGCACGGCCTGGCGACGGCGGCGACGACGGCACCGGGGCCCACTGTCGGCGGTCTGTGCAAGGCGGAGAAGATTCACATCATCCTGGACTGCTCGCAGGGTTCCGGCATTTGCCTGGGGCCGAAGACGGCGTGCGGCCGTGGCTTCGTGGTCACCCAGATCCTGCCCGACTCGGTCGCCGAGCGGTCCGGGTGCTTGCAGAAGGGCGACCGCATCACCGCGGTCAACAAGATGTGCAACCTGGACGTGGGCGCGGTGCGCCAGATACTGGGCGACTTCGGGCCGGTCGCGGCCGCGAACCACTACCACAACCAGCCGCAAACCTCGAACTGGGTAGAGCTGGAGGTAGAGTTCGACATGGCGGATACGGTGGTGCCGGCCAGCGGGGTGTTCACCATCAAGCTGCTCAAGCACGGCCGGTACGGTCTCGGCATCACGGTGAACGGCAACGGCAGCGAATCGTTCGTGGTGTCGGAGGTGAAGCCAGGCAGCGCGGCGCACCGGACCGGGTCGCTCCGGGCGGGCGATGTGCTGCTGGCCGTGGACAATCGGCCGCTCCAGCACTACAACCTTGACCAGCTGCTAAAGGAGAGCAGCAACGAGCTGATCACGCTGACGGTGAAGCGTACCTCGGCGTCACCGAATGCCTTCCTGCTCGATGCCGCGCAGCAACCGAAGAGCTGCAGCGTGTACGGGTGCGCGGACGAGGCAGACTTCGCCTACGGCCACAGGTAAGGGAGGGTTGGGGTAGCTTCGGAACCAGCTTGGCCAGCTTAGCGCCCGTTTCTCCTACTCGGTCTCGTCCGGCCACAGGTTTCAAAGCGAAGAGCAGCGCTTGCGTCATCCGGTCTGGTCGAACGCGATGGTCCCGTACGAAGTGTCGGCAGGCGACGCGACAACA
The DNA here is from genome assembly GCF_943735745.2 of Anopheles bellator. Taxonomy (NCBI): domain Eukaryota; kingdom Metazoa; phylum Arthropoda; class Insecta; order Diptera; family Culicidae; genus Anopheles; species Anopheles bellator. The sequence continues at coordinate 8,886,648 of NC_071287.1, read as the reverse complement.
CCGAGCACCGAGCAGAATTTGCCACTGCCACCGGCCCACCTGCTCAGCTCGACAGACCAGGGCGATTCGGTCGGGGATGGGGATCGCTACGACGACATCATGCACTACAAGATGGCGTCCATGAACATTGCCAACTACGTCGGCTACAGTGCCATCGGTAGCTTCCCGAAGAGCCAGTCAGCCACCACCGGCTTCAGCCACGAGCAGCCGTCACCGCCACCGCCACCGCATGCACAGCGGCACCAGCTGCTGCAGCAACAGCAGCAGCCGCAACAGCGGGTGTTCAACGTGCACCTCGAGCCGGACGGTGGTCCGCTCGGTATTACGCTGGCGGCCAGCGAAGACCTGCAGAAGCCCATCAAGATCAGTGCGCTGACCGAGGGCGGCATCGCGTACAACACGGGCCAGCTGCAGCTCGGGGACCGCCTGCTGGCGATCAACGGGGAAAGCATCGTCGGCATACCGCTGACGACCGCCACCAAGCTGCTCCAGAAGTTCGACAACGCGGTGGACCTGCAGATTGCGCGCCCGGTCACCCCGGATCAGCAGCAGCAGCAGCAGCCCGGCAGCGACGAGAAGGCGAGCGCGGTGTACGCGCAGGTTCAGCAACGGCCGCGCAGCCCTGCCCCGGCCCTGGACGCAGCCGGTTCCAGCTCGAGCAGCTCGGCCGGCGGGGTGAACCAGCGAACGCTGCAGGTGACGCTGTTCAAGGATCGTGTCTACGACGACTACGGGTTCTCGGTGTCAGACGGGCTGTACGAGCGGGGCGTCTACATCAACCGGATCCGCTCCGGTGGTCCGGCCGATATGGCCGGCCTTTTACGCCCCTTCGACCGGATCGTACAGGTACGTAGTGTTGTCTAGAAAAAAAAAACAACGAGTAACCAAGTTACTGAATCAACCGACTTTCGTTGCGCGCTGGCAGGTGAACGGGACCAAAACCCAGGATTTCGACTGCTGCCTCACCGTGCCACTGATAGCGGCCGCCGGCGACAAGATAGAGCTCGCCATACAACGCACCCTGCCCGAGTAGGGGGGGTGGGGACCTGGACGGATGACTTTCGGGCGCGTCAGCTACTTCCCGCGCTAATAACTCTCTACAACCGCCATACTTCTACTTCGCCTAACGCTGTTCGCCGTTCCGTTTTCCTCGATTGTTTGCAACTTCGCACCAGCAGGCCAGGTCGACTAACACACACGCAAATTCATTGTACAATTCATAATAATACTAGGCGATCGTTGCGCTCCACACTGACTACCAACCCTACCTACCTGTTGTTGTTGTTGTGTTGGCCGTTTGTTTCGTTTCGGGAATGCCTAGGGAATGTCTGTCCGTAGAAATGCCTTTCCCTGTGTATCGACGCATCGAGATCCGAAAGTCTGGGAGCATCTCACACACAGGTCACAGGTCAGACCAAGAACGTAGTTAAGGGGTACAAAGTACTGCCGTACTGCCGCCGCCGCCGCCGCCGCCGTGCTGATTACTCTCGTCCTCCGTTGACGTCACAGGTCGGGAGTGTAGAATCGCGCTTATCAGGCGGCGGTACCCATTCCAAGCGCCGAACGACACCGGGTCCGACGGTTGCGTATAATCTCGTTCCCTTGGGCGACCTTTGAGATGCAAAATAGTTCTAGATTATGATGTATGCTCCCAATGACGGAAACCCCAGCCCCTACACACCGGTGTCCGCACCCGTAGCCGTCTCGGCTTGGTTTGTTCTCCGTTCGTTCGTTCGACCGGAGCCTCGTTTTCGGGTGCTCGGTTCTCTTCCCTCCAAAAGCAGCAACTGCACGCCGAAGAGCGCCATTTTGCGTGGGCGGACGGCACAACGCACACTACGGTCGGCGACGAAGAGAATGAATGGAAGCGAATCACACCAACGACCGATCACCGATTAGATATCATCCGATCTGTCAGTCTGTCAGTGTGTGATCCGTACGTGAATGGGTGCATCACTCTCGTCTCTCAGACTGCGCTCCAGCTCCAGTATGAGTCCCGGCCGCCGGCTAGCCAGTATGAGTCCCGGCCGCCGGCTGGCTGGCCGGCTGGCCAGTGCGTTCGTTCGTTCGGGTGGGTCAACTTATTTAAGGAGCCCGCAGCCCGAACCGTTACGTCAGTCATCGGTTCATTCTCGCCGTGAGCGGAATCATTCACAGCTCAAACAGGCCGCAACGCGCCAGCAATAACAGTGATAACACACAGCACACAGCAGCAGGCTCCGGTCTCGCGCACACCCGGAAGTACTGAATGCTCGGGCGCCAGTGCGTTCAGTCAAGTCTGCACTATCAACAGCACCATCAACTAGACCGCCGCAGGTCGGTAACGGGTGGCTCGAACCGGGTCAGGCCACACTCACGTACCAAGCGAGCGGAAGCCGAAAGGAACGAGAAGGTTTGTCCGATAGGAACGGGTTGTGTATGGAGCTGCGAAACACTAGAACGTTTCAAAAGCGCTTCCGCAGAGACCGTCGTAGGCGCTAGTAGTAGTAGCAGTGTCCGGCGCCTGTGCCCGTGAAGTGACGAAGGTGGCAGCAATGGTGAACGGTACGGGACTACTGTTTCCGACGCTGGTGATACTGAGCAACAGTTTGGTGGACTTCCTGCCGGGCCAGCTCGGCGGTGATGCGGCGAACGGCACGACGGAGATACCGCCGGCCCACGACCCCCAGCCCGGTGCGTGTCACGGGATTTTCGAGTGTTTTCCGATCGGACCGCCGTGGACGAGCGCCCGCCGGCCGATCGCCCTGTACCCGGAGAGCGAGTGGAAGATCGACGTGCGCTTCGCGGTGTTCAATGGTCGCAACCGGACGTTCCCGGCGTTCCTCGACCTGAATAAGACGGACAGCGTGTACCGGGCGAAGATCGACCCGAACGCGATGATCTACGTCATCACGCACGGTTTTCTCGAGTCCGGCAAAGCACCATGGGTAGGTAGCTGGTGGTGGTGGTGGTGGCTCCAAGCACCAGCACAGGCAACCTAAAGCCTCTGTTCCGCTCGCGTTTCTGCTTCCAGATCGAGCAGCTGCTAAACTTGCTGCTGGATCGGGACCGCGACGCGTCGGTGATTGTGATCGACTGGGGTAATGGTTCCAACCCGCCGTACAATCAGGCCTGTGCCAACATACGGCTGGTGGGGGTGATAGCAGCGCACGTCATCCACATGATATACGTACGTAGCGCGAAAGGGGAACAGGGGGCACCCGGGGACTTCCCGTTCTAACGTCAATCTGCTGCTGCTTACAGGAGGACCTCCGGTTGCCCAACCTGAACCGCGTGCACATGATAGGCCACTCACTCGGGGCCCACCTGGCCGGGTACACCGGGCAGGCACTGCGGATGAAGTTGGGATTGCGGCTCGGGCGTATCACCGGCCTCGACCCGGCCGAACTGGCGTTCACCGAAACGGACGAGCTGGTCCGGCTGGACCCCAGTGACGCCCAGTTCGTCGACACCATCCACAGCGATGCGACGCCGTTCGTGCCGAAGATCGGCCTCGGCCTGTACGAGCCGATCGGGCACCTGGACTTCTACCCGAACGGTGGCTACGACCAGCCCGGGTGCCGGCGCGAGTTTTGGAAGCGCCCCAACACGCGCTTCGTCTCGGACATGTTTCACTTCTTCAGCTGCAGCCACTTGCGGGCCTACACGTACTTCATCGAGAGTATCACCACGCCGCTGATGACGGTGTCGTGCGACTCGTACGACAGCTACCTAGCCGGTCACTGTTTCAACTGCCGGCGCGACGGTGCGCTGTGCGTTGAGTTCGGGCTGAACAGTGCGGCCGACTACCGCCGGCTGGTGGCAACCGGCAGGCTCACCCCACTGCCGTACGCCCCGGTTCAGTTGTTCTTCCGTACCGGTGCGCACGAACCGTTTCTGCTGCCGAACTTGAAGATTGTCGCCAAAGTGTCGGATGCGCCCGCGAGCGTGCTGCACGGACCGGAGATAGGGCGGCTCGTCCTGTACCTGCATGCGGGGGCGGGCAACTCGAAGTCGGACAAGATCTACTTCAACGAACAGGTGATGTAAGTGCGGCCGTAGCCACCGAGCCAAAGCGAGCGACGTTGACCGAAGGGGGGTTTTTATTTTTTGGCTCTCGTGTAGGTTATTCGAACCCGGGTACAACTATTCCGCGATCATCGTCGGGTACAGCATCGATCGGCTCAGCGCCATCACCGTGGGCTGGGAGTACGACACGAACCTGCTGAATCCACTGACCTGGCGGTTGCTTTCGGCGCCACGCGTCTTTCTTGAATCCGTCACCGTGCAGGCGCTCTCGTCTGGGGTGACGCTACGAATGTGCCCAGCATCCCAGGCGCCCATCACCACCAACGCGCACAGCCTGGTATCCCAGTCGAACTGCAAACGAGCCCACCCAGCCACCTAAGATACCCGTTTTCCCCGTTTACATATACATGAACACATAGGATTAATAGGAATTAAACACTAGGCTATGAATGGATAGGATTAGCTTGAACCATTCGTCTCTCCCGAGTAGCTGCCGCCCGCCTACTAGTATAAAGCAAAGTATTACACAGTAATAAAATCGTACAGTTTTACACATACGCTAGCGGCGTCCGAGCGTCTTCTCCAGAAGCTGCCCACCGAGCTCACTGGTTTCGGAGGGGACCAGAGATAAGCCCAACCTTAGAGCGCAGCTCATGCGACTGTGAAGCATGCGCAAGTCGGAGGTCTCATGGTCCTGCAGAGAGCAGATCCGCTTCGGTTGAACTTCGCCCGGCCCGCTCTCATCGCTATCGCCCGGCGGCGTGACGTAAATGTGCACTCGACACTGGAACCTGGAGCACACACACGAGGAATCCTCGCCGAAAGCGCCCACGAGAGCCACGAATTGCGCCCCACAAAATAGTTGGAAGGTTGCCCCCTGGGGGTCATGCATTTCTCGTCCGGCGCGGGGTGCCTGTTTTGATTCGCTAGTGCGCGCGATTAAAGGGTGCGCTCGGCAAAAGTGCGTTGCCGATTGCGCACCCGTGCGCCGTGACACGCCCAATCCACTCTGTCAGTCTCTGGGCTGTAATCGGGAAATCTTCGACCCAGCCACAGGGGCATTCTTGACGCGGAGGATCTCGTGCCGCCCCGGCTGCCGATGTGTTGTTGTGCAATGAATTCGAAACCATTGGCATAACCAATCGACTGGCAGCGTTACGGCAAGATCGGTAGGCTTCAATGTAGGTTGATGTTGATTGGTCCAAACAGTGGCTTGCTTGGATTAAGTCAAGGCCGTACTGAGTGGAATCCCCGAAACTGTCTACTACTGCACTGTATGTTGTTTATTTTTTCGTCTGCTGTTGTACACACTTTCTTACAGAGGAAGCGTAGGAAGTACCGGGAGTGGCTGGTAGGCCTACTTAGCCCTTATCAACATCCTCTTGTAAACGAGCTCTTCCTTCGAATCGAAAAACAGCTCGCGCAATCTCGCGCAGCAGCAGCTGTTAGTGACAAGAGCAGATGCGACGCCACACCATACGTTCGTCCTTAGTTGTGCGGCGAACGGCGTAGCGAGCTGTGCGCCATCTCTGTGTGTAGTACGCCCGACGAATCCACGCCATCAACCATGGAGATCAGCAACAGCACCGGCTTTCTGCTGCAGACGATCCTGTTTCTGGCGAACCACCAGTACAACAACTCACTGATCAACCTGATCCAGAACCGCACGCTCAGCGCCGAGAGCAACGCCACCACGGGAGAGCTTTCGGTGCCGGAAGATGTGCGCTGCTACGGTGTCTACGGGTGCTTCCCGATCACCTACCCGTGGATCGACGAGAAGCGTCCGGTCGCGTACCACCCGCAGTCACCGACGCAGGTGGACGTGCGCTACCCGGTGTTCGTGAAGTCACACACGTTCCACCCCAACTACATCGAGCTCAACGAGCCGGCCAAAGTGCGGCGGCTCGGCATCCATCCGAAGGGGCGCATCTACTTCATTACGCACGGCTACATCGAGTCCGGTGATCGACCTTGGGTATACTGTTGGGGCAACTAGGGGCGCCACCTCAGATCGTCCGAACAGACTCCTGACTCAACGTTGTATCTCTCTCGCTCTTGGCCTTAGATTCAGCAGATGGTACACGCGCTGCTGGACAATGACCCCGACCAGACGGCGACCTGTATCGTGATCGACTGGCGCAAAGCATCCAACCCACCGTACACGCAGACCTGCGCCAATATACGCCTGATCGGCGCCATCACGGCACACGTCATCTATATGCTCTACGTAAGCTAACGGGGGGCGTAAGACCGAACCGTGTGTGATGTGCGCTGCGTTCTACTTCTCTCTGTCTATCTTTCTGCAGGTCGAGCTCGGAATGCGGGACCTGGACAGGGTGCACCTGTTGGGCCACTCGCTCGGGTCGCACCTGTGCGGCTACACCGGCTACTACTTGCAGAAGGACTTTGGGCTACAGCTCGGGCGCATCACTGGCCTGGACCCGGCCGAACCACTGTTCTCCGACACGGACCCCCTGGTGCGGCTCGATCGAAGCGACGCCAAGTTCGTGGACATCGTCCACTCGGACGCGTCCGAGTGGGTCAGCAAGGGTGGCCTCGGGATGTACCAGCCGATCGGGCACGTCGACTTCTACCCGAACGGGGGTTACAACCAGCCCGGCTGCAACGATCCGATGACCAAGTTCATTCGCAAGCACGACGAATCGTTCTTCTGGGGTTTCCAGGAGTTTTTCGGCTGCAACCACCTGCGGTGCCACCAGTTCTTCACCGACAGCGTGGTGCACCGGTGCCCATTCGTGGGGATCGGCTGCGAGTCTTACGCCAAGTTTCGGCAGGGCGAGTGCTTCGAGTGCGACCGGGACGGCCACTACTGCATCGAGTTCGGGCTGGGGGCCCGCGACAGCTACACGCGGCTCGTCGAGAACGGTATCATCGTTAACCAGCAGGCCCCGCTGAGCGTGTACATGATTACGGGCGAAGAGCCACCGTACTGTCGTAAGTACGCCGCGTCCTAGTTCGTCCGCCGTATTCCCGTGTGACGATGCGCTCCCGAATTGCAGGGTCCCACTACCGGGTGATGCTGCGGGTTTCGGACGCCGACGAGAGCCTGATCCACGGTGGCGAGATCGGCAAGATGTCGCTCGAGCTGCACGGGCAGGCGAACCGGCGCTCGGGTAGGATGGACTTTTCGCAGGATCCGGTGTACTTCGAGCCGGGCCAAAACTACTCGGCCATCATGGCCGGCGCGGATGTCGGGGTGCCGCTGAAGGCGATGCTCAGCTGGGGCTACCGAACCAACCCACTCAACCCGCTGACCTGGCGGCTGCTGGCGTCGCCGCGCGTCTACGTACAGGAGATGGTCATCCAGCTGCTGGAGGCACGCACTAGCGTGCGCTTCTGCCCGCTCAACCAACTGCCCGTGCTGGCAGACGCGGACAACGAGCTCAGAAGTGACTACTGCTAGTCGTCGAAGGTTCGAAGTACGTTGCCTTTCAATGTGCCGTAAATGTAGTAACGAATCCATTATCCGTAGAATCGAATCGAGAATCCGTGCAGCTACCGACTTGAGACTAGCCGTGCCGTGCGCGCATGCAGGTGCTCTTCTAGATTCCAAGTCAGCTTTCAACTCGAAGATCCTCCGCAATATTCGGCGTTTGTTCCACGCGAACTCGCGAAACTACCGAAATCACCTGTGCGTCCAAAGGTCGTAGTGTTCGGTTGAAGTGAGTGAGCCACACAACTGGCTGCTAGATTCCCTATTGCTATTTTTAAAATGCTAAATAAATGCTAAATTTTTAATATATGAAAATAAAGACAATTACAGTACAATGCATCGCTAGAAGCCTGATAGAATGATAGGGAGATAGGATGGGTATGGTATGCGAGAGATCGAAGAACCCGTGTGTAGTACTCGCCGGTTCCTACTCGAACTGGCACCCAGTTCGCATGTTACAGCTTAGCAAAGTTTATTTAGAGTTTACTTGTTTTTTTTTTGGATCTGTTACATCTTTGTGAGGGTTTTACATAAGCATCACTTACCACTAACACTATGATTCCCTCCGCCACTCACACGCACCCTCACCGTGCGCCGCAGATAGTGTAGTAGAAGTACTATTGTATCATATTCGCCTGCCTCGTTAGCTTCGTGCCTTTTTAATGGATCTACTTGTATTTACTTGTTTTATATATGGATGTGTATATGGGCGCGCGTTTGTGTGTTTATGTTTTTATTCCAGACATTGCATAGTGACTGGGTGGTAAACCCAGCTCAGCCTGCCGATTGGGCGGCCGACACCAGAACGCGCCTGAACGCGGGGTTTACCTATTCCCGGTTTCTGGTGGTCGATAGAGAGCGCGCCCACTAACAAAAAGCGAGCCCTTTGAACTGCTACTTGGTACTGTTGCTGTTGCGTTGCTCCTAGATGCCCCACGCTATATTACTGTCAGAAGCCTGATTACACGCGCTACATCGTCGCATACCAGTAGCTACTGCAAAATCTCCGTTGACAGTACAAAACTGTTGTGACAGCCTAACTGATCGATACCGCGAACTATCTGGATCCCCCTGAATTGTGTCTCTGGTGTGTCGGGCGTGTATGTCAAAAGATTGAGACGGTTCAGACAGGCATCCGGACAATCAGGACAGTATAGTTGGCGGCGCAAGTTATAAAAGAACGTAACAGGCAGAGTTCCTTCCGTATGTTATGAGCTTTCTCTCTATAAAACCGAACTTTCTGTATATAAAAAACCCAATCACCGTAGGAGCCCAAGGGCCACATAGCTGTAGTCACCCAAGCTCTGTCGATGGCATGATAGCTCGTACGTCCATGTGGTGTGCCCGGTGCCCTCGCCTTTTCTTGGTTCTATAGGTTCTACTCCACTAATTGGTTGCCTGGGCCGAGCTGCGCGTGAGAAACCAGCAGTCCATCGGCTCCGGTTTACCCTTCATCACCACCGGTCCACGGTACTCCAGGTTGAAGGAGGGGTCGTGATTAACAGGATCGCACAGAAGCCTGCGAAAGAGAAAGTCTGGATCAAACGATTGGGGGATTGGGTGTCCCCAGGTGTGTCGTAATATGTGGTACACCGGTAGACGTGCCGTGACGCCGCGTCTGGTCGTATATGTAACACATGGACGTGTATGTGTTCCTAGGACCTAGGGGAGAAGAAGCCTTAGGAGTTACCTAACGTAGTTAGGGTTTGTCCCCAGCCCTCAGTCCAGTACTCAGGGGCGAACGAGAGAACGGAAACTAATGCGGGACGCCGATTCCTGTGCGATACGCTGTTCGTAACTCAGTGTCCAACGAGATTTCCGTGGAAGACGCGGCACCGGTCGGCCGTAGGATGGAGTACGTGTTTGACGTGTTCTTCGACGAGTGCTTCGCCAAGATGGCCCGGAGCGGCCTAATGTCGCGGGCGCGCCGACGGGACACCATCAACCACCTGAACTCCGTCATCGCCGGGTGCATCGGTGGGCGACGGACCGCCTCGACGCAGCTGGCGGTCGGGCTGGCCGTGCGGTCCGCCATCGACTACCACCGGCGGTACCGGAGCGAGAACTACGAGGTCTGCCTGATGGGCAAGTACCACAACGTGCTGTACATTGCGCTGCGCATCGCCTGGGACTGGGGCCTGGAGGATTCGGGCATCGTGCGCGAGCTGCTCGGTAAGGTGGCTGGGGCTTGGCTTCTCTTGCAGGACATGTGACAAACCTCTCCTGTTTGCAACATCCACATAATCCACGACCCAGCGGAGATCTATCGGTGCGAACGGACCTTCGAGCGGTTGTTTTTGGGTGCCCTGTTTGGCAGCAACGCACCGCACTTCATCGCCGGCTGGAAGAGTGACTTCCGCGATCAGGACGAAAACTTGCGGGCGCTGGTCTTCTTCCTGCACCACTCGGCGGCCGTGCGAACGACGTTTCCGGCCTACTCGTACACCTATCAGCGACTCCGGGAGACCAAGTAGGGACCACTCTGCGACTGCTCTGACATCTGACAGCTGTCATCGCGACTGACACAAAACTGTTTCCGTTCAGGTTCATCGACGTACCGATCGAGTCGTGCGGCAAGGCCGCCCCACTGCGCGTCGCACTGCAAGCCTCGGCCCCGGACGTGGTGTTGATCCTGCTGCGCCACGGTGCAAACCCGTACCCGGACGATGGTGGCCAGAGCCCGGTGCTCAGCCTGCTGGACAAGCTGGCCGAGTACGGAAGCCGCTCGTACCCGTACCAGCTCGTGTCCTGTCTCGGACTGCTGCTGCGCTGTTCCACCCGCATCGAGCTGCCCTACCAGCCGTACCTGTACGCCGTGCGCCGGGCGATGTTCGAAACCAAGTACGGGCTCCTGCTAGCGGACGGGCTGGTACCGCGCGAGCTACTGTACGGCGTGCCGAGCCTGCGGCAGCTCTGCCGCTGCGCGATCCGCGAGGTGCTGCGCGACAACTTCCAGCTGCCCCGGGGCACGCTGAAGCTCCCGTTACCACGCCCGGTACAGAAATACATTGACTTGCTCGACTGAGACTGGGGAACGGTGTACCTAAGTATCTGTGTCGTCTACGTCTGTGTCGGGCTCCTAGTGGGTTGGGATTCCCAAGTTCAAGTCGTCCGAATTTTCAGCTTCGCCATTCTGCCGACGAACCTACATCAACGCCAACATTTCTCGGCAAATCGGCTAGGTTTTACGATTTCCCAATTCTCTGTGTCCCCGTTTCGTAATTGTCTACAAGTGTTTACCAAATGTCTACAATTTCCAAGTTTGACGTTTTGAATGTCAACTCGATCGGTAGTTCCAAAACACTGTGCATGGATCACCAGTAAGTCGGGTACCTACTTGTAGGTGGTTTCGCTGATGTTGATCCGTCCCGGGACGCCCGTGGTCTCGGTGCGGCTGGTCAGGTTCACGGTGTTCCCGAACAGGCAGTACCGGGGCATCCGGTTCCCGATCACCCCCGTGACGACTTCGCCCGAATGGATGCCGATAGTGATTTGCTGCGGAGAAGAGAGAGAGTATCGGGATCGGGAAGATTCAGTTCGGCAGGATAGGCGGATCGCAGCAGCTCAGCCACCGTACCACAGACTCGGAGCCCATCTTGACGTTCTTGGCCATGTCGAGCATGTCGAGCGCGAGCCGGGCGATACACTTGGCGTGGTTCTCGCACTCGTCCGGCAGCCCCGACACGGCCATGTACTTGTCGCCGACCGTCTCCACCTTGTAGATGTTCGAGTTGCTCTTCGAGTCGGTCAGCTCGTCGAAGATCGTGTACAGCTGGTTCAGCATCTTCACGATCTTCATGGCACCCTCGGCGTCCGTGTTGGCGGCACAGTACTGCCCGAACCCGACGATGCCCGAGAACATCAGCGTGACCGAGTCGTAGCGCTTCGGAGCGACCGGCCGCTGATGCCGCAGCTCGTTGGCGACCGTCTTCGGTAGCACCGAGTAGAGCAACCGGTCCGTCTTCTGCTTCTCGCTCTCCAGATCCCGGTACGTCTGCTGCAGCCGGTCCGTCAGGATCTCCAGGTTCGTGGTGAGCTTGTATTCGGCCTCGAACTTCTCACTCAGCAGCACCAGATCGCGCGACGCATCGTGCAGCGGTATGTCCGAAATGTGGAGCCCCTTTCTGGTGAAGGGTTGGCAAGGACACGAGCGTTAGCACGAACTTCTCCAGACCCACCATCAGGTGGGAGCACTTACTTCGTCAGGTCGTCCAAGTTCATCACGCTCGGGTAGCACTGGAAGAGTATGAGATCCGAGCTCGGGATGTACATCATTTGGCCCTGCAAATACGTTGGTAGGTAAAGTTGTGGGGGGAGGAATCCAGAAAGGGACCGGGACACGCAGCACCTTGCGATCATTCGTACCTTCAGTCTTAGGTATCGCTCACTTTTGGACATCACACCGGCATTCGTCTTCAACACGTAGATCGTGTTGATGTGCGCCAGGATGTTGTCGAAGCTGAGCTGCAGATGTGGGCGGACTGCCTCGAACAGGGCCAGCAACGGGCACTGCTTCTCCTGAATCCTGCAGCGCCAAATTTTTGGACCAGACAGGTTATTGCCGGAACCGACCAACAGAGGGCCCAACGCCTGCCACTTACCTCGGGATGACCCGCGAAACCGATCGGCCCGCGTGCACGATGTGCATGTTCCGGTCGAACATCAGGTGGAACGGGAAGATCTTGCAGAACGTCGTCGGCGATATCATCGGCTCTGGAAGCAAACAAGGATCGCGGATCAGATCGGGCGAATGATGACGGTTCAACTCGGGGGTCGGACGGCTAACCTCGGGCCACCAGCTGATAGCTGGCAGCTGCTGCCTGCTGCTCCTTGTCGCCATCCGAGCGCCGCGTCGGTGTCTTCTCCGGCCCCGAGATCTCCGTGATCAGAAACTGGATATGGTCCGAGCGCTCTGGTGGTGCCGCCGTCGCCCCCGCACCCGTCGGCGACTGTTTCCGCTGGTCCGCTCCACAGTCCCCGATAGCCCTGCCGATGTCGCTATCACAGTGGTCTACGGTGTGTTTACTAGGCGCCTTGCTAACGCCCGCGTAAAACTGTACATCCCTATGGTTCCCGTTCTGACTAGTGCTGCTGCTGTGAGGCTGCTTATTGCCATCGAGACTGGAGGTCGACGGAGACGCCAACGGCAGTGTCCGCGCCGACGAGGACGACGGCAGGCCCGCCGGTTCCTTGAGGGTGCTCGAACTCTTGGAGGTCGCTAAACCTAGCGAGAGCGGGAGAGAGAGAGAGAGGGAGAGAGCTGCACGTAAGTGGGCGACTCGTTTGGGCGAAGACCTAGCGACGTAGCGAGAAACCTACTAGTAATTCTACTGGAGAAATAAGATTCACCGTACGTTTTCGAGGCCAGAATGCGCTTGCACAGGCCCAACCCAGCCAGCTCCGGGACGGCCGGGTCGGACGAGACGCTAGGAACTGGCCCCGGGGCGGTTGGCGGGGCCGGGCCCGTGCCTTTGGGGCGCACCTTCTGGGTTTTCGCCTCGAGCAGGTCGCCCTTGCGCTGGATGATTTTGATCTCCACGTCGACACCGTGCAGCTTGGAGGCGACCGCCTTCACGATGCCGATCACGATGTGCTCCAGGCCCGGGCGCTCCGAGTAGTAGTGCAGCACCAGCTGGCCGTCCGTTTCGGTGCAGCGGAACGAGGGCGCCCGCATGCCCGGGTACAGTGTGCCCAGGTGGTCGTGCAGCGCGTCCAGGTTCTGCAGGAAATCGCGCGGGGTCGCCCCCAGCACCTGGAGGATCTTGTCGTAGCCCGAGTCCTGGCAGAACTCGAAGAACGTTTTCCCGAACAGCTCCAGTATGTCACCGGCCGGAATATCTTCGGAGGGCGGCAGAAGATTCGGGACTCTCGGTTAGTGCTCCAGACTCCAGACTCCAGACCCGGTGCCCGGTCTACTCACTCAGTATATCGACGGCGGCCTCTATCAGGTTGTACGTGATGTCATCCTCGTAGATCTGCCGGACCAGAAACTGGCCCTCCATCGTCACCTGCGCCTTCTTCCTGCCGGGGCGCAAGAACAGAACCCTCGCTCAGCTATGCTACGCTCCTAGCCAACTACTGTAAGCCCGTGTCCTCGAGCCCGAGCAATGTTTGAGATAGCCCAGGACAAAGGCCCATGCGACAGGGTCCGGAAGCAGGACGGAACAGCCGATTTGAGTGTCGGCGCCCAGTGTGACAGATGATGATGGCCGGTGTTCGAACTGCGGGCCGACCGGCAATTAGAGAATTGCCGGTTGGCTGACGGTACGTCAGCAACCACTCTGGCGTGCGCCATGTCAAAGTTAGGCGCTAATAGGCATAAATAATGTTATAGGTTCTCCTGTTGTCGTATCTTTTACGGTGATTATCATTGGTGGTCCGGTCCGGCAGTCAGAAGCCGGGCTGTGTAAACAGTCGGCTCCAGGTGTCAATTTGGTCCTTCTATCGCCTCGACCACAGTATGAGTTTTCTCTACAGGTTTTTTGATATGCTAGCGTCCACACTAGAAGCTTTTGCGCGAAAAATTCCGTGAGCTCCAGTGAGTGAAATGACAGTTCGTTTGTTTATGCTTTGATTTTTCAGTTTCCTTTCCTTCTCCTTCTAGTGCCATTTTTGTCAAAATTCAATCCGCTGTAGAAATACTAGCCATATTTTTGGAAAGCAATAACAATTTGCCGAAATTTGCCGTAAACTGTCAAATTCTCATACTGTGGCCCCCGGGTATGGGTTATGCTGTTTTGGCAACATCCCGCCTTGTTTCGGTATCTGGCAAATGATCAATCAACTTAAAACGAAACATGTTCACAATCGCACTACTTGAAGTGGTTTAAAACATGTAAACATGGCGATTTGAGTTCACAACCAAAGAAGGACCGGACCGCGAGAGGCCTCCAAAAAGTTCGAGGAAGCTGAACTACAGGAACTTTTGGACAAAAGTGACACGCCAACACATGGGTTCATTCAATTTTGGATTGGATGGTGGATTCATTTTGGGAATCGCAACAACCAAAATAACCAACCAAAATATCATCAAATATCATGGATAACACTATCCGGTTTGCTTCAAACAATCGAACAATCCTTTCGGTGTGGTATCCACCGAATTACCGTAAAGAGGCGGGAGAAATGTATGATAACGAATTAAAAATTCTTTCAATTCAATCTGAAACATCTGAAACAATCGATTTCATTTTATACCTTTGCCATAGTTTGACCCAGTGCTCAAATTATTCCTCCCACTGCTCCTTTCCTGCCTCCCCAGTCCCCAGTGTTCGCCGTCACCATCCGTCACACCTTTCGGAATCGGATCGGACCTCAGCGGAGTAACATCGCGAATCGCGAACACTTAACTAATTCGACACAATGGGGTCGCAAGCGGCAATAAAAAGCGGTCCACCTAGCGGGGTGACGGGAGGATGTGTGTTATATAAGCTCATCAGCCAGGACGAAGACAATCGACGAACCATTCTTCGAAAGCCCCATACGCCCCCCCCCCCCAGGCAGCGCGCGTAGGCTTAACGGAGGCTCTCCTTCGTAAGGAAGAAAAAAAAAAGGTCCCGAGAAACATAACGAATGCTATAAATTTTTTTTCGCAACACACAATACATTTAACGCTCACGCAGCGCTCCTTCATACGCGCGCGCTGCGAACCCTCCGATGGTGGCCTCCTGGCGAACGAACGGGAGATGAAGAGCGCGCCGAGCCGAGAGATTTGGCCCCCTCATTCCTCGGGAGCAACCGTGTGGAAAAAGGCGAGAGCTTGAGTTCGCCTTTCTTCGCCTGACGCGCTGGTGGTGGCGGCGGGGCCAAATAGGCAAATCATCTGGCAAACGGCTGCTATTAAGGTCCGCAGACCGTTGGTTGATTGCGCTCAGTTCTTCGGTTTCACTAAATCCCTGCAGAGGTTCCGGTTATGGCTGTTGATACGGCGGCTTCTACTACTACCAGAGGCCCGGGACGAAGACGGTGCAACACTGTGTGTGAGCAGGAATCGATATCTCCGTTCACAGTCCAACAGAGTGCATCGTCCCATCGTCCAAACGCACCACTGCACCAATGGCCCCATTATCCTGGCGCTTCGCTTCGTCGGACCATTCCGTACAGCCCCAGAACGGGGCCCAGAATGGGGCCCAGAACGGGGCCCAGAACGGGGCCGGCTTACTGTTCGCATGTCCCCACAGGCAGCTCCCCCTCGCAACACACAGCTGACGGCTCCAGGAGCAGGATTCCATCAGCCCACCCCAACTTACTTGATTTGTTCCCATATATCGACGCCAAAGTTCTTTAACACCAGCAGCTCTAGTGCATAGTTCACGAATCCGTACTAGTGCCCCCGTGTGCGTTACAACAGAGAGAGAGAGAAAGAGAGAGAGAAGCAAGTTACAGTCAACACGAACACATACACGCGACGCTCCAGAGGGCACGCTCTAGTTTAACTGGAACTGGAACTGCTGGCTGGCTGGCTGGCTGGCTGCATTCGGGAATGCGGGAAGCAGAGCAGATATGGAATGCCCCGAGATGATGAGACCAATAGTTTTTGCTGGCCCCACTCGGAGCGGGCGGGGCGGGTGATTGATTGCAGCAGGGCCACTGCACAACGTCTGGGGCCGGGGGGGTATTAAAAGTAGTTGGCAAGTCCGGAAGTCGAAGCTTACCATGATGAGGAATTATGCTGTCCACCCGTCTGTTGTTGTGTGTTGGGTGACCTGATTGTGGTCGGGGGACGACTCGTGACAGGTGCTACTGGTGGGAGTCGTTACTGGACATTCCGGACGTTCGAATCTTCCCGGAGAGTCCGGATTCCAGTTCCCGGTTAAGGCCCACGTTGGGGATATCACTTTGGGGAACTCAGTCAAATAGAGTCCGGACGAGGAATCGATCTCGGGTGCTTGAAGACCTGGTTGAAGTTAGTGGCGCACGCCTACTGGGACTACTGGGAGTACTGGGACATCCAGATTTTTGGGTCAGTACGTCACACGCGTAAAGTTGCTTCAGTCCGAGCGGTTGTGGTGCCGTTTGTTGATCGTTAGGTAGGTGTTGATCGCTGCAGTGCCACAGGTCGCGAATCCACCGAGTGTACTATCTCTCCACAGCATCTCCTACGTAAGCGGGCGTCACTCTGGCCAACATTGTAGGTTTTCCCGCTCGTGAGGGTTAAAGACACGGTCGCATTCGTCGCTCCGTGGCCAACGTTGAAACCCTTGCTGGCGGTTCCAGATATTGTTTCGATTCTGCTGCTGCTGCTGCTAAACACGAAACGCACATCTTATACTCTTCTTCACCTCCACACACACACACAGACACACGCTCGGAGTGAGAGAGAGAGAGAGCGGGCAGGATGGGCCCCCGACACACCGGACTGTGCCTGCCAAGTGGTGACACCCGGGACTCGGAACACGCTTCTAGGCACCACCACCAGGACCGACGAAGCCTCTGGTCAGCGCGCGAGGCCGAGACCAAGGAAAGGCGCGCATATCAACACTGCCACAACACCACTGCACCGTGTTCCGTCGCTGAGATCCGTGGCTCCACGTTTGCAATCCCGACCCGTCGACTGCCACGACAACGACTGGCGTGTGCGTGCGCGCTCAACAGCCAACCGATTCTAAGGTACTCCATCCTGCATCGGGCTCGTCCTCGGTAGGCAGCGTTCGGTCTTCCATCGAGCGCGCCTGTGCCTTCTCCCGCTCTCTCTCTCTCGCTCTCTCGCTCTCTCTCGCTCTCCTGCTCTCCTGAGAATCGGAGGGCCGATTGGACGGCGAACGAGCCGAGCGGAAGTTCCCGAAGAGCGAACGACTCCCGCAAAGGCCCTTACTTGGGCCGACACTTGGGTTCGTTGGCCCATTCACGTTGCCACGCACCCGTCAGGTGCGTCCAGTTACGCGAACACGTTTCACCAGACCGAGAGGAGCCTCGTCCTTTCACGAGAGAGCCGATACCCTGGTTCCCGATGGCTAACTGTGGAATCGCTAGAGAGTCAGAGAGAGCCACACACGTGCGGGCGTTCGGGGGATGGCTACGAGCGAGCGACATTTTTCTGGCTCGAGTCTCGCACAGTACTGCTACGGGGGCAGAGGTTGGTACGCGGACGCTCTCGATGCGAGATCTGGCCCCAGAAAACGGCGAAGGTTTTACGGTACGGCAACCTGGAACCGGGGATGTCGCGACCCCGGGAAAATGTCTGATGAAGAATTGAACGAGGCAGAGCCTAGTTCAGGACCACTTCCTGGTCCCGGCAACCAACGGGAAGGTTCCAGGTGTGCCGGCACCTGGAACTCTCCCACCGACTCTGAAGCCGTCGGCAGCATGTCGATTCGTTTCCGTCCATTTATCCAGCGGGTACGCCCCACCGAGACCCACCAGGACCGAGATCCAGAATCCTAGCTAAATTCGGGTGGATATCGATTCATCGATTACAACAGCAAAGGAAGCTAGCAAAGCTAGAAAAAAAGGCAGAAACCACTGCACTTACTAGGCCCGAAAAAGGGGGAAAGGACACCACGACCGGACGGATGGATGGACGGGTTTTGCGATGAAGTGTCCATGTGATGAAGCTGGCAATCCTCTTGTGTGCTTGGAGCGAGTCGGACTGAAAGGGGTTTTTAGCCAGGCTGTTCCATAAGTTCTTCATTGGCTTCATTTTTTCTACTATGTTGGCACACTCTTCATATGAACGTATATGACGTTTCATTACAATTTGTCACTGTCATTCTTTGTTTACAATCTATTTTGCATCGACGTTCTTTACAATGGAAAAAATCAAGTAACGTGCGCAGTGATTGATTTTTCTATTTTTGGGAGGTTTGAAAAACCAAAGGAAATTTCTGAACGAAAGTTGCAAGTGTATAAGGAGCCTTTTCCTTCAATTACAGTACAGTAGAAATAAGGGGTTGCTGAATTCTATCGATCACCATAACCCTGAGTCAAAACAACGAGACTAGACGAGACGTGTGAACTTGGTTCTTCGGATCCGAAATGAGTGTCCAGAAATTCCAGGCCAAGAAGGTTCCAGCATCACTTTTGTGGGATACGGCAAGAATTTTGTATGTGGATTACTTGCAAACTATTACCACTTCTTAACGGTTCAAACCACATCAGCAGGAGCATATTCACCATAAAAATGTGATGACTTTCAGTAACTCTTTTCGTCATATTAAAGAAATCCCCGCAAAAACACCAAGAACAAAACTTGATATGTTCAAAAGCTTAAAAAAGGTGTTGTTTACACTTTAACAAAAAAACCTATACTGCGTAATGACGCGTAGTGACAGTAGTTATCAAACAAATATTTAATTTAAAAAAACATGCCATAGTTAATGAGTAATGCGATCTATTCTATAACCGCACGAATTAATGCACACACCTAATAGTAAAGCAATAAACAATACCAGTTGAAGGAGAAAATTCGTGAAAAAAGAGCTGGTTTGCATGAGAAAGAAAATACTTTTTCATCGGACAATGCATCATGTTAAAAGAGCATTTTGATAATGATAAAAATCCATGAATTAGAGTTCGAATTTTTGGATCATCCACAAATATTCATCAGATTTGGCCCCTGGCGACATCGACCTGATTCCGGGACCTAAAAGGAATTCGTGCGTGGCAAGTGTTTTTCACCAGACGTACTGAGACGTGTGAGGTCTTCTAAAGGCTGTGGCAACGTATTTTGCAGCCTTTCTACAGATCTTCTCACCTCAGGGATGAAATTCATTTATTGGAATCTCGTCCGGAACAAGTGGTACTAATGTTCAGGGAGATTCATATTCTGATAGTATTCACTATAACATGTTTTTCAAACCATAAATGGTGTTCTCCTTATCCGAAAGCCGCAAAACTTACTAAACAACCTAGTGGTCGGCAGACGATACGGGAGATACAATCCAGGAGATAGAACCACATCACACCACGCAACGGATCTCGGACCCAGGAAAGTAGGAGAAACATGATGTGGCACAAGGGTGTCGGGTTGGGAACGGACGGTCCTGGTTATCCTGGTGGTGGGCCAAAAACAAAAGAAGGACCACGGCTCGGACCGGCTTTTGCGGGTGTTTACTTTTCGTTACTCTATCCCAAGGCCGGGACTATGTGGACCGGATTCCTGCGGGCGGGTTGTCAGGATGCCAACACACGAACACGGTTTAACACGGCCTAGCGAGACACTAGGCGAGGCAGTCCGGTCGCAGCAGCAGTAGTCTCAATATTTCGATAGCGTTAACCTATGCAAATGTGGACGCCTTTTGTTGGACGTCCTTCAGCCACCGGTGGTCCTTCAACCGTGGGCTAGTTGAGTGATCTGGAGAACCATTGTGGAGTGGTACGCCACAAAACGGGCAATGGACCGTCTGTCACCGGGGCCGGGCTCATTTATTCCTGCCGAAACAAATGCCAGTGTTCCTTCCGGGTCACGGGCCCTCGATCGATAACGACTTCTCCGCTGGCTGGCGCTGGCGTTGGATTAGGCGGAAGTTTATTAATTTTTTCAACCTTTTTTTGCCCGCCGCCAGTCCGAAGTGACTGAGCGAGCGAGTCCTGGTCCGAGATGAAGGGCCGAAGGAGTCTAGCCGCCCCTTTAAAAATGCCCCAACAAAGGCCAACATTTTCTGGCTCACTGGCATCGCCATCACGATTAATGGGGTGGCATTCCTGGTGGGGGCAGACTCCTTCCGGTGCTGCGAGTTACTGCGAAGCATACGTGAAAAAATGTGAACCGCTTCTCCCTTTCGCGCTCTCTCGCTTTCGCGCGTGTGCTTTCGTTTCCTTGGTTCCTCGCTTCTCGGCACACAGAAACACGCGCCGTTACCTGACAGGCAGCACATTAGCAGCCAGCCTGGCAGTCCTGGCGTGACGTCCCTGGCGTTGGCACTAATGGTTTGCTGCGAAATTATTCAAACCACCGTCGCGTGTGCCGCCGCTGCTACTTTTCGAGCATCTCCAGCTTCTCCGGCGCTGCTTCCGCAAGGAAGACGTGACGCGCGCGCCAACCGGAAACACGCAGCTCTGCTTCGCTTTCACTTTTGTTTGACTTCGACGCCGACGTCGAGAGAATTGATGGCCGGATCATGCTCGAAAGAAGCTGTGCGAGCGAACAGCGAACAGCTTCGAACCCCGTGTCCTGGCGCCGTACCTGTCATCGGCAGTTCGCGAAGGATCAACAGGACGGCGGTGGTGGCGGCAGCGGCGGCAGCGGCGGTGGTGGCAGGATACGCGTTCGGTTGGCGAAAGAACGCAATCGAGAAGATGCGTTCGCGTGTGACATCGTGAGAGGCACCGGGCGCCTCCATCGCCGAGGCGTACCAGGCGCCTCCATTTGCTAAACGCCCAAACGTGGGGTGCGTCACGGTGGCGCGCTTCGATATCAAATTTCGCAGCTCAGCCACCCGAGCCACCCGAGACAGAGGCGACACTTGGCGAAAGTCGGGCGTCTTGCGTTCGCCGTTCGGACCCGTTCGGCCACACGCTGGCGCCGAGATGCTCGTTCCACGATGAGTTATCGTGCAACAATCGGCGGTGCGGTACGGTCCAGGAGGAAGAGGAGGAGGAGGAGGAGGAGGATTGAAAGAGAAAGCCCTGAGGCAGCGGCAATGAAAAGGGGAATACAAAAATAAAACATCTAGGCCAACTAGGCCACAGACACACACGTGGGAGACTTTTGAGGCTGAGACTTTGAAGCGAAGCCCTTCCGTGGGGCGCCTCTTTCGAGGCGCTCGGCATAACAAAACTCGCCAGGATATACGGAGGCGAAAGGCGTATGATAGCTGCTGGCGTTTCACGGTCGACGAAGCGTTCGCTGGCCTCTCTCACATACGTGATCCCTACAGAGGGCTGATCCCTACAGGTTCGGCGGTGACGATACTTCCAAGAACTCCCTGTTGACTTGATTGCTGACAAAACGGTTGATCGTTGCGGACCTTGAGTTGGTGTTGTGTAAGAGCAAGACTCAGCTGCTCGAAGTTGCTGCTCCTCAGCTTCCAAAGATCCAAATACCTGCTCGCCGTCGTTCCCAGAGCGCCTGGTTCAGCCAGCTGAACTAGTGGCCCCAGTGTACGAGGGCCGTTCAAAAAGTATCGTGACTTTTGGATTTTTATGTTACGTTTGTTTCTTTCGACACGCACAAGCCTAGCGGAGCGACTCCTTGTGAGCAAACCGAACCGAACTTGGCGAGCTGTTTTCGGTCTTGCCTCGTGTGGCAGCTTCCATTCGGGGGATTGAGCTTTAGTTTCCACGTCATAACCATAAACCAATGTTTCATCACCAGTCATGACCCTCTGGAGCAAATTTGAATCGTCACGTACAGAGTCCAACAGCTTCATAGCAATGTTAATGCGATGCTGTTTTTGGTTAAAATTGAGCAATTGCGTGGCGACCCGTCTCATGACCAAATCATTCGTGAAAATAGAATGGCATGAGTCAATCGATATGTTAAGGTCCTCAGCAACCTCTATGACGGTGATTCGACGATTGGCCATCACTTCCTCACTTCATCAATGTTTTCGTCTGTTGTTGACGTTCTTGGGCGTTCGAAACCCTCTCTTGTTAACATCTTCACGTCCCTCTTAAAACTTTTTTTTTATACTAGAACCAACATTCAGCCGCCACTCCAAATGTATAAAAAAAATTAAAGAAAATTATGTCTAATCAGAATTGCCACTATTGCCATCGGGATCTTTTTTCACTAAAAATGCACTAAAAACTAATTTGTATAGTCGGAGGCGTTCCGATACCGATGCCAACCAATATACCTGGCGGTGTCTTCAGGGATTCGCGTCTGGCACTTTCGGACCATGGCATTATCAGCCAATTTTGACACGAGAGTTGGCGCGAACGCCCGATTCGGGTTTTGGCCGCTTTTATCCCGTCTCTCCAGTCCTCTCGGAACGCTGACCTATTCCTCGTAAATTGGCGAAATTTACGCAAAGATCCGGAGTATTTCTCCATCCGTAACTTTGGAGGAGAATCTCTGATGATGTGGCTTGGGTTTGGCTCTGCGGGCAAGCTTAATGTGGATTTTGGCGAAATGTGGCATCTTGTAAAATGGACTGTAACGATCACATCCAGATTCTAGAAGACATTTTGGAAGCTTGGGAACATATGAACCCAAAAATTTTGAAAAACGGTCATTGAGCGATCAGGAAATCCAACTGACTCCCTATATCCCTCCCATTAAACCTCACAATAAATACAGAGACTTGAAAAAAATCCACATATATTGATCATTTTATTAAGTGCGGCTATAGAAACTTGACAGTGCCTATATCGTATTTGGTCGAAAAAAAGCTAGAAATCATAAAACTTCAATCCAACCAAATGGTTTTATTCGTAATTTTGCCTACTCAAAAAGTCCCAAAACTAGAAGTTGAATCGAAAAGACGGTTTGGAAGATGCGTTAAAAACGTGGGTGCGGCTATGGAAAGTTGACAGAGTGTAGAAACATTTTGATAATCAAAATTTCATAGATTTCTCTATTGTATCCGATTCTCCGAAATTGTCCATATTTCACTGGGCCAAGGATTGTTCTAAGAATCTTTCTCTCGAAAGCATTCAAATTCTGCTTTGTTGAGACTGATTCTGGACCCAGTTCTCGGATCCATAACACAAGACAGGGAGAATCATTGTCCATGCTTGACAGACTGCTGGCAAATTGGCTGCCGAGATATACGAAGCTTCCGACATTCTCCCAATTGTATTCGGCAATGGTGTTATTTTCAACTATCTGTGTTGGTTTAGTGCAAGATTGAATAATATGGGAGAAAGCCCGTATAAATGGGAAAACCTATCGGAAAGCTCGACGATAATTCTACGTTAATTCGAATGCACTCCGAGGTATCGTGCAGACTGCAGCTGGATCATTCTAATTAGTTTGCTGGGAATATCTATTTCTATCTTTAATGTCGTAGTCTTGTTTGAAGTAAACGAAAGTTTGATGGAAGTCGACGTTTCCAGCATTTTTCTGGAGTAACAACATGGTGTTTAACAACTAGCAGCAAGCAAGCGCTATTTACACTGATGTTTATCAGTACACCAATCAGACACCAACATGCAAGACAGTCTACCGACAGCCTCCGATTGGCTCCAGAGTCCAGCGTTGGCTAGACCAGTCCAGTCCAGTCAAGCCGAGAAATCGTCGAGAAAATTGGACGACTCAAGTTGGCAGCTGGCACCCACTTAAATAGGATCTTAAATAGTTGTTTTATGCTCTGATGCTGCTGCCGCTCCGGCCCAGTTTGTGCCTCGGTGCGCTGTAAAGAGAGCAGCCCTGGTCCGCTAGCGATCCACTCATTTTCTGCTTTCCGAATCCATTTCCGATTTCGTTCTGCGCGCACAGGCGAAGGTCGTGCGGTAGTCGTCGGGGACGGGAAATTTGGGTCGACGCTTTTTTTTCCTGCTCGTTGTTTCCTTTTTCATTCACTCTAATTTGATTCTCACATCAAAGCGACCCGCGGTAACTGGATACACCCGAGAGGACGCCAAAAAACGTGCGCCCCAAGCGTCAACAGGGGCCCCGAGTTGAAAGTTCTCTAAAAGCTCTAATTTCCTCCAACAAACCCCGGGCTCGGTGGGCGGACCCCGGACAGACATTGCTCGAATTGGTTACATATTCCACGGTGCCGAGCAGCGCTGAGCCCATTTAATGAACTGGATGGTTTTCCCATCACATCACCAGACACGTACACGACAGACACAAGCACACACAAACTCAAGACCGGTCGACGGTTCCTCGAGGTGCCCCAATTTAATATTCGACGCGAATCGTCGACCGTCGAAGGACGACGGGTCTGACGTTAGGTTCCGCTCAGGGTGTCGATAGCTACACACGGACATGTGGACATGGGTTAGACATGTAGGCTTTGCATTCGCGGATGGCTGACACATGTGGGGTTAATTTGGAAGCACTCTGATTGTCTGGGCTCCGGGTTGCCTGAAGGCTGCGCCGCTGGCAGCTTAGAAAGCGGTGATTGTCGCGCGCGCCTCACAAAGGATGTTGTTCCCGGCGAAGGGCCGGAGGGTTGACTACACCACAGAGATACCTGCTGCGAGTCAATTTAGAGCAAATAGCAATCAATCATACGGTAATAATGGGGCGTCCCCCGCGTCTCGACGAAAAGCACCCCTTTCGGGTGCCTCTACGGGAGTTGGTCCCCCCCAGAAGAGCGCAGGAAGAGTGAATATTTTATGTAAATGCTCCCAAAACCCCCGAAGCGCACACTTCGCTGATGATCTACCCCAGTGGCGGCGGTGGAAGGTCTTCAGGGCAATCAGGATCGTTGAACACTCCCCCACTCTCTCTCTCTCTCTCTGTGTGAAGTTCCAGTGCCAAATTCCCGCGACCGGCGCTAGCTGTGGGCCACCGAATAACTCAATCCCATTGCTCGACAGTGACCCCGCGTTGCGTCCCTAGTTCCGGAACCGGTGGTGGTGGAGACAAAAATGTGCCTATATTTTTTGGGTTGGCCTTCCGGGGGCCAAATGTCGCCTTCGTGACGCCACGCATAGTTTTGCTCCGTTTTTTTGCAGAAACCCCAGCACCCCAGCACAACGGTGCCAATGGGCAGAAAAACTGTGGTGTCCTGCCAATCTCGTTCCGCGTAAAGTTGAGCCAACAACCTACGTACGTCTGCCGATGCCATCTCCTTCGTGAAATACTAAGCTGTTCAATCAGTTCGTAGCCTCGATGAGAAAAATACATTTTTACGGTTTGAAATACACTTTATTATTCAGCTTGGGTCTCCCTGAACTTCAATAGATTTCTTACGGACGAGACTTCAATTTAAAAATTTCATCCCTGGTGTGAGAAACTGGAAGGGTTTCCAAATACGCTTCCGCAGGTTGTTATGACTTCATCATTTGATAAAGAAATGCTCTCCAAGAATGATTTTTTGGGTTTGAAAACAGATGGAATTTGCTAAGGGCCCAATCTAGTGATAAGGTGGATACTCCAACAAGTCGAACTTAAATTCATGGATTTTTGCAATTTTTAAAATGCTCGTGTAACACGATGCATTGTCCTAATGAAATAGGATGATTTTCTTCTTCAAACCGCGTCTTTTTCACAATTTTTTTTTCAGATGGTTTAAAATGTTACAACAATAATAGAAATGTATTTCCAAGTAATCCGCCAACAAAAATCCATTCACATGCCAAAAAACTGATGCGCACCCCCTTTTGGGCGCTTTCGGGACACGAACTCGTTTTGGAGCTGAAGAACCGGGTTCACACCACTCCTTAGCCTTCTAGGTTTGACTCAGGATCATGGTGATAGACCCAGGGCTTATTCATAGTGCTGATTGAATGCATAAAATCTACTTCATCCTTTCGAAAAAACTCAAAAAACTGTTGCCGAGAAAATTCGAATTCGTTTTTGTTCCATTTTTAGCGAATGCGGCACCCATTTTACAAACAACTTTCTGAAACCCAATACTTCAGTCAAAATATTGATTATGCTGCTCAATGAGATGGCTAGGCCTTATAATAAATCTCTTTCATTGAGTCGACGATTTACCAATACGACATCCTGTATTTCTTTCTACGATTTCAGGTGCTGTGTCTGCTTTTTTTACGTTTTTGACAACGATCGTCTTGAAGACTAGTGCGACACCGTTTCAATCCAGAAACACCTCTTTTAATGTACTAATTGAAGGAGAAGAGTCCTTATACACTTTCAACATTCGTTCATAATTTTCCTTTACTTGTAAATGTTTCAAAAATAAAAATTTAATCACTGCACGATATTTGATTTTTTCCATTGTAAAAACTACTGTGACGTGTCGATACTAAATGGCTTGTAAAAAAAATAATTAAGCGACCCATTGAAATGAAACTTTACATACGTTCATATGAAGAATGTACTAATATGACAAAAAATAAATTAAGCTCGTAGCAGCGCCCTCTGTTATCGAGACAAAAATCTTATGGAACACCCAAGCAGTATCGGCCAAAAACCAGTTCCAGCAGGATTTCAAGACCAGCTGAACGGTTGAATGGTTTGTGTATCGAGCGAGCAGTAATTTTGCTGAATAATAATTGGTCATTCCATCTTTTCAAAGGTGGCAACAAGTTTCATTAAGTGGACCGCAATAGAAAGAGCTCTCTTCTAAGCGCAACACACTGGCGCCAATGATTGATCCATCGGTAGGGCTTCGGTTTGGGACACCTGTATCCTCCCCCGATGCAGGTGGCCATTTTAATTTATTGGCGGACAACAACAGGCTGACAGGCTCTTGGCCTAGCCACTCTTCGTGATTTGGTGGCATCGGGCCAACGGTCCTTTCAACCATGCGTAAATTATGCGAACCCAATTACGATACCGGCCGGTGGATCGTCCGGTGGTGTACGAAATGTAAATAAAACATTTCCCGGTTTTGTTTTTAAACACCAGCTCGCAAACCACCAATGGACGGTGACGGTACCAAAAGTTTCGGTAAGTTGTCGAAACGAAAGTTAGAATACGATTGCCAAAAAGTGCAGCAGAACATATTTTGCTCCAGCTTAGCTCGGGTTCGATCGAGATTCCGAATATTCTGAAGATTTCGAACACATAATACGTAAACAATACATTGGACTAGTTGATGAGATATTTAGCCATTTTCAGATCAACGATGTACCCAAGATATTGTTGATATTAAAATAAGATATTAGGTGTTTGAATTAATTCTTTCCTCTTTTATTCCACATTTGTGATCTAGCTACAGCAACAAAACGCATGACTACCTTAATGAAAGTATTGTCCGTTGTTAGCTACTACTTTCTTCCATCTTTTAGGTCCTCATCCTTAATTCCGTGTCGATCGAACTTCTTATCTTTATCAGCGAACCAAGTTGAGACCCATTTTTCAGTACTTTCATAGGAAGTCAACCGCTGTGCTGCCAATTCGTTACTCATGTAACGGAACAAATACTATTCCGAAAGAACAACATGTTTTGACCGGTTTTACGATGTGGGGTCGAGTTTTGTCATTTTGAAAAATCAGCCTATCACGCCAACGAAACGGAAGGAATTAATTCAAACACCTAATATGAAAAGATATCACGTTCAATCGAAGCAATAGAAAATACACGAATTCTTCGATTCGAATGATACCCACAATACCCGATTCTTGCGAAGAATAACTAATGTATTGTAATGAACATTTGCATTGATTTACCAAAAACCAAGGGGATCCGTTTGTTCTTTTTCCTGACACCGGCAGGGAGTTGATTATTTCTTGTACCACGCGATTAGCCATCGTCCGCCACCGGCACGACCAGAAAGGTAGCGTCACCGCATCCGTAGATCCAGAGCAGACCTGGGCGAGTCGGCCCCGGTGGCTGGCCCCATTAATTAAAGAAACTTAAAACATACCGCTAGGCTTTTGCGGCGCGCGGCTTTTCGTGGAACCTTTCCGTTCGTGCCGGACCAAATCGGTCTCATTTTCCCCCGGGTTTTTCACAAACACAAAACTGTGTCAAAGTGACCCCGAGCATCGACGCTGATTAATTCATCATTTACGCCGTAGACCGTCGAAGTGTATTTATTGTATATCCTTTTCTATAACAGTACGGAATCACAGGGACACGGAATCCATTGCCGCCGAGGGCCTAGTTTCCTACTTGAATTTACATTTACATTTGCCTCAACATCTGAGGGCCCCGGCACGCCGACGGCGACTGGCGCTGCGAATGAGATTTTGTTTTCCAAATCATAATGGCTAAGCCCTTGGTGACGAAGGCCCCGAAGGGCCGCGCCCCATGCCAGCGGAAGGGGGCGCCAGTGGAGTGGGCAAGCACAGGTATCGAGGTATCGACAAGAAACCGAAACGGCGAACCGACAAACACTGGGAAGTTCGGGAAGCTCGGTCTGTTTGCGCTCCCATTACGGAGATTAATTGGTCGTCCGGCAGCAGGGCAGGGCCGGGCAGTAGTAGGCTTACCTTCGGCTTTTGGGTTCGCTTCGGTCCGAAGCCTGTCCGGAGTCGCTCGCTGGAGAGTGGCCGGCAGGTGGTGTGGGTTTGACGACGACGACGGGGACCTTTCGGCCCTTGCCAACATTTACTTCCTTGATGGCTGGCTTTAAACGCCCCCCGTTTTCCGGTGTTAGTGGACAGCGCCCTGTCGTGGCGAGGCCATTTGACATAATTGAATCACGTTTTGACAGGTCTCACACTCTTGGTATTTAGTACATCGTGCGTCTAGAAAAATCAAAGCCGAGTTGAAATTCGCGGAATATTTTAACCATTCCAGTCAGCTGTTGTTCCAGTCGGCTAATTATTGCAACTACAGGGTGTCCAAACTAACGTTCTTTTTTTATTTGACTATAAAAGAATCCGGCTTAATATTTTTCGATGCTTGAACATTTATTTGAAAGGTTGATTCTTTAATTTTTTTATGAAAAACAATTTTGGTCAAATGTTCACCATGGTTGGCTTGGCAGTAGCTCATTCGGCCGACCTATGTTTGAGTACATTTTTTATTGTCCTATTTCGGCAATAGCAACTTGAATTTGGGTCTTGAGGTTGTCAATAGTTGCTGGTTTATTCACGTAACATAAATATCGATTGTGGCTGTCGCTGTATGGTACGTAGCGCCGTCCTGTTGAAATCCAAAAAACCAATAAGCCAAAATCTGCACCAAACAGTCACTCGTTGTGGGTGCATTGGCTTCTTTTGCACGATGTGTGGATTTTCCGATACTGATTTTACCACAATACTGCTTATTAACATACTGAGGTGATCATTAAGTTTTGACGTTCGATACCATAGGGCGCTGCTACAAGCTTAATTTAGTTTTTGTCATATTGGTACACTCTTCATATGAACGTATGTGAAGTTTC
This sequence comes from Anopheles bellator, assembly GCF_943735745.2. Classification (NCBI taxonomy): domain Eukaryota; kingdom Metazoa; phylum Arthropoda; class Insecta; order Diptera; family Culicidae; genus Anopheles; species Anopheles bellator. Next base: position 8,857,385 of record NC_071287.1, on the reverse strand, counting down.
TTTTCAATTGGTTACTTACTTTTTTTTACAAGCCATTTAGTATCTACATGTCACAGTATTTTCCACAATGGAAAGAATGAAGTATCGTGTAGTGATTAAATTTTTATTTTTGAAAGATTAATTATGAACGAATGTTGAAAGTGTACAAGGACTCTTAACCTTTAATAAGAGGATTAAAAGGGGGGTTTCGTGGTCGTAGTAGCCTTCAAGACGATCCATGTCGAAAACGTCAAAAAACAGACACAACACCTGAAATCGTAAAACAATACAGGATGTCGTATTGGTAAATCGTCGAATCACTGAAAGAGATTTAGTATAAGGCCTAGCCATCTCATTGAGCAGTATAACCAATATTTTGACTGAAGTGTTGGGTTTCTAAAAGCTGTTTACAAAATGGACGCTGCATTTGCTAAAAACGCATTCGAGTGCAATTTTTTCGGCAACATTTGGAGCTTTTTTGATAGGATAAAGTGGATTTTGTGCATCAAATTGTTACCCGATTACTTGCAAACTTGTAAAACAATAAATTTCGAATATTGTTGTAGCCATTAAGACCTACTTAAAGTGAAAATTCGCCCAAAAAAGACCCGGTTTGCAGAAGATAAACATCCTCTTTCATCAGGGCAATGCACCGTGTCAAAGGCATTTGGAAAATGCAAAAATCCACGAATTAAAGTTCGAATTGTTAGAATTTGCGCCGTATTCACTAGATTTTCCCCTGGTGACAAGCACCTGTTATCAAACCCAAAAAAAACGTTCCCGGAAAACGTTTTCCATCAAATGATGACGTCATCACGACGTTTGTGACATGTCGATACTAAATGGCATGTAAAAAAGTAGATGACCGATTGAATTGAAACTTCACATACGTTCATATGAAGAGTGTACCAATATGACAAAAAATAAATTAAGCTCGTAGCAGCACCCTATGGTATCGAACGTTAAAACTTAATGATCACCCTAGTAACCACCGAGGCGGAAATGAGCTTCAATGAAATGTGCTTTTGATGAATGAGTTGACGACCACTACCACTTTAGAAATGATTTTTTCATATTTCTCAATTTTCTGCAACCGAAATTGTATTTTATGCATAGATTTTAAGAATCCAACATTCAGATAATGTTTAAACTAATGAAAAAAAGAACGTTACTTTGGAAACCCTGTACATTCACAAAATCGATCCATCAAAATCGGTTACTTTCGTTTGCTACTTTACCGTCAACGATGGTGTTTCCTGTTCGCTGGTGGCTAGTTGCATTGGACCATGGTCACTCAATGCCACTGGGCATAAAATATAAATTAAGTAAATTTATTTCGCAACATTCTCACTTCAATCATTTTGATGCCTTATTTTGATGACTTATTAAATAGCTGCAATCCCAAAGTGGAATATCTCTGTACTCTTATGTAAACAAGCATTTATGTCCAATAAAGTTCAAAGTTTAATATAAAAAAAAGTTGACCATGGTCGTTCCAACTTAAGCTGCAACTTGATTGTCGCTAGTACTTGTTGACTTAACCGGCGGAAGCATCTGTCATCCGCCAACTTTGCCAACAAATTTATCATACGTCAACAAATTGCTGATGGCACTGCAAACAACTGCAACCTTTCGTATGCGCCTCGCCAGACTTCAGGGTAGGCTGGTCATGTCATGAGAAGGACGGACGACGACGCCGGCCCATACTGTCTTCACAGGTCATCCAGAGGCCCCATTTAGGTGCGATAGCCCCGGGATAACGAGTTGATGGACGCCTGAACCCTCGACCACTCGACTGGACTACCGCTACTTGGCGGAACTAGTAGCCGCGCACAAGTAGGTAACGGAGTGAGCTCTCAGTGTACTTCAGAGAATGGTGCTCACACCACCTGGCACCTAGCACCAGATACCAGAGCTAGATACGACGAACCGTCTCGGTCTCGGGACGTCGTCTTGTGTCGCTCGGAATCGCGACCGCGCACGCCGCGAATCACGCGCCAAAACGTACTCCGGCTAATTGGATGTTAATGGAAAGTAAAACGTGAAAATCAATACCACCTCGCGGGTTGCTGGTGGGCGTGGGCTGACGCGATTTGAAGAGGGTTTCGCAGTAGCAGCAGCAGCAGCTGAAAATCACAAAATGGACTGGAGGGCACAAAAAGAACCCGTGCCGTCAACCGCCAACGGCCGTGGGAGGACGAAGGTGATAAAGGACACGACGGCGGAAGCGAAGGAAATGAAATGTGCGAGCGAGAACGGTGGACGCTAAGCCGGATCGAATGTCCTCGACGTCGACGCCAGGCGGGTGACAGCGCCGGGGCGATGATGAGGCTCCCCGTGGGCGGAGATTATCAACGAAATTGTATCGTCCATTATTCAGCCAAAGAACGGCGCGGTGCCGGGGGGATTGCTGGTGGTTAGAATGGAAAGAATGGTGAAGAATGGAATCGCGTGGAACGTCCCCGCGTTAATGAGCCCAGGACGACGTTGAGCCGGGGCTAGTAGGGACCGGGACCACGCCGATAATTATCATCGTGGCCCCAAGATCATCGCCATAATGGCAAGCTTCGCTCTTAATGACACCGGTCCTCGGATTGGGTTGGGTTGGACGTCGACGATGTGACAGATAGCAATCATCAGCGGACCGTGCCTTCAGCGGACCGAATCGATATCGCAGCGTGCTTGCAGCACGTCAACTGCCCAGTAAGTCACTTGGCACCTTCATTACCGCGCGATTATCGTCGCGTTCCGGAGGACACCAAAACATCTTCCTTTCGTTGGCTGAGAGCTGTCAGGCCTTTGGGATACCTTGGGACGCCTAGGAATGCCTGGGGCTATATGCCCACATCCCTGTGTCGGAGTGGATGTCGGCCGACTTTACTGAACGGCAAGAACACCCACTGGCAGTGATCTGGGCGACGGAGTCGTTGGAGTACAAATAGAGAGTTGGAAACTATAGGGTTTCACCACCAGTATCCAGTGATCCAACAGTCTACGACCAAGATAAGTAGTTATGATCAAGACAGCAGAGAGAAAGTAGTACACCGTAGAAATCCTTGCTCTGGCTGACGTATTGAGAAAGAAACATCACAACAGAGAAAGGACCTTGACGTATACCCTCAACCTGATCTCAACTATGGACCACTGGATCTGGAACTGGATTGGATCGGCCATGTGATCCAGAATCTCGACCAATATGTCCCCAGTTCCGGTGTCCTCCGGTTCCGGACCCGTTCAGCACCAACCAACGTTGAGTGATACTGATGACGCCACACTTTTCATCTCCAAAATTTATATCTCGCGGGCGGACGAGTACCGCGAAGTTCGAAACCCACGAAGAAGTGCCGGTCGGGGAACAAAAGAAATCCACACATATACACGCGCAGCAAGTGCACAGATTTTACGATACCAGGGCCGTCATAAAAAGGCCGGCCGCCCCATTGGCAGGTCCATCCCAGAGTTTATGATTGTTTCTTCGGTGAACGAGCATCTAGGTGTATGTAGAAGGAGGAGGAGGAGGAGGAGGAGGAGGAGGAGGAGGAGGGGGTCGTAGGCATGAGCACCCCCAATCACACCCACACACCCTCACACATACACACACACACAAACACATTCTGATGCGGGCATCCAGTGCCCGGCTTTTTTACGTCTAATAAGAGGCACAGACTTGCGATCTATTCCGGGATCCCCAGCCCCAGCCACATTTTCGCGGGGCGCGCCATACGCACGAGATGAAATCAATAAATAAAACTGCCCACACTGGTGAGGCGCGCACTTTATCACCCAAAGTAAGTCGTTGGTTCCGTCGCACCCCGCATGAAGTCCGGGGCAACGGTAACTGTACGTGTGGGGCGACTGTGATCCAACTAAGGCTTTAAAGAACTGTACTCTCCATATCCGCATAGATTGTCCGCAGGTTGCCATGATCACTATGTAAGCGTGAGCTGCATGAGCTTTCGACTTGCAATGTCTTCAGCGTAGACCAGGGTTCTTGGCTGAACTTGCAGTAAATGATCCCCGAGGACTCCCTGAGGACGTTGAGACAGTAGACCTCCGGAGTTCTTTGCGATGACTCCAAAGGAGGCACTCTACCGCTTGTCCGCTTACTGTTCCCCGCCAGGATCTCGACACTCAAGCGAAAGAACCAGCCAAATCGTCGTGGTCTCTTTCGAAGACGTGCGCCCAAGAAGTCCCCCAGAAGTTTCTAATTGCTATTGCGCCACACGCACCTTTATGCACCAGTTGGTGTGATTGGTTCTCCTTTAGTTAGTGTACTTCAACCGCCACACCTACTAGGTTCGGAGCTTCGACAAAAGAGGGCGCTACTACGAGTCTAATTTTTTTTGTTACATTGGTTCACTCTTCACATGAACTTATGTGAAGTTACATTTCAATCGGTCTCTTAATTTTTTTCTACAAGCCGTTTAGTATCGACGAACGAACGTATGAACGTAGTATAAGGACTCTTCACCTTTAATTAGGGGGCTAAAAGGGGGGTTTCTGAGTTTAAATGTGATCGTGGTAACCTTTAAGACGATCCACGTCTAAAACGTCAAAAGCGGACAACACCTGAAATCGTAAAAAAAAATCAGCATATCGTATTGGAAAATCGTCGAAAAACTCACAGAGATTTAGTGTAAGACCTAGCCATTTCATTGAGCATTATAATCAATATTTTGACTAAAGTATTGGGTTTCAGAAAGCTGTTTGCAAAATGGGTGCCGCATTCGCTAAAAATGGAACAAAATGGAAATATGAAACGAATTCGAATTTTCTCGGCAACAGATTTTTGAGTTTTTTCGAAAGGATGAAGTAGATTTTATGCATTCAATCAGCACTATGAATAAGCCTTGGGTCTATCACCATGATCCTGAGTAAAACCTAGAAGGCTAAGGAGTGGTGTGAACCCGGTTCTTCAGCTCCAAAACGATTTCGAGTCCAGAAAGAGCCCAAAAGGGGGTGCGCATCAGTTTTTTGGGATGTGAATGGATTTTTGTTAGCGGATTACTTGCAAATTGATAAAACAATAAATTTTGATTATTGTTGTAACATTTTGGACCAATTGAAAAAGAAAATTGGTGAAAAAGAACTTAGTTTGAAAAAGAAAAACATCCTCTTTCATCAGGGCAATGCACCCAGTCATAAGAGCATTTTGAAAATGACAAAAATGTTTGAATTAGAGTTCGAATTGTTAGAATATACACCGTATTCACTAGATTGGCCCCTAGCGTTTTCCAGCTGTTTTCAAACCAATAAACATTGAGCGTGAATAGTGCTTTTCATCAAATGATGACGTCATAACAGCTGCGGAAGCGTATTTTGAAGCCTTTCCAGTTTTTCACTTCAGGGATGGAATTTAGAAATTGGAGCCTCCTAGGAACAAGTGATGTTGTTATTCAGGAAGACCATACTGAATAATAAAGTTTGTTACAAACCATAAAAATGTGTTTTTCTCATAAAAGCTCCGAACTTAATGAGAACAGCAGCATACGGGGTCTGATCAAAAATCAACTCCACAAAAAATCAAAAATCAGATACACGTAGCCTGCGGAAATTCGAATGACGCGAACCTTTTTTGATCAGACCTGGGACCTGCCTACCAGCGATTACGGTCCGGCCGCCTCTATTGGATTTGGAAATTTGGTGACCCCGTCGTGATCTTCTCACCGGTGATGATATCCCCCCAACTCTGGACGAAGAACCGACCGATTTGTTTGTATTCGTGATCATTCGGTTTTTTGTTGTTGTCTCTTTATTGTTACCCTTTTCGTATGTGTGTGTGGCGCTCAGTTCTTCGGCGTAAGGCGATGGTGGTCAGGTCGGGATGGAAGCATGGTGCGTGGTGGGCTGGGAGGGAGGGCAGGGGGAAGGGTCAGGAGGTCGTGATGGATGCGCCAGGCGATGATGCGTGATGGGTGACGGGTGGACAGGCGATGGCAAGAAGCTAGGAATGGGCCGCTGTGGATTCGCTGGCTTGCTAGCTGGCTGGATGTGTTCAGTAGTAGCCGAAGGTGATGTCGTGCAGGGGTGCTGCACCGCCTTGCGGCAGCGCGTAGTCTTTGGCCAGCTGGTCCAGCACGCTGGTGCTGCGGCCCTGGGCCGGCCGCGGCTGATAGACGGCCGGCTGCTGGGTAAACGGAGGAACGGGCATTAGGATTGGGCTGTCTGGGGGCATGGGTGACAGGGGTGCATTACTTGGGGCGCGGCCTTGGGCGCGTGCTGTGGGGCAGGTGCGAAGGACGGCTGGGAGTAGCGGATGTGCTGCTGCTGCTGCTGCTGCTGCTGGAGTTGCTGCTGTTCGGGCGCTGGCGCTGGCGCCGGGAAGGTGTGCGGTCCGACGACGTTCCGATACTCGGCGTCGGGGCGAGCCGGGAGCTGCTTCGGCGAGTAGACCACGTCGATGGGGACCGCGTTGGGGATGTGGGCGCGAGGCGGCGCCGGACCCTGCTCGTGGTGGGCCTGGGCCGCCGGGCCGAAGTGGGATCGCTGGATGTACTCGGGCGCTGGCTGGTACCGAGCCGGCTGCTGCTGCTGGTGCTGCTGGTGCTGCTGGTGCTGGACCGCGGCTGGCTGCGGCTGGTCGTCGTAGTCGTAGTACTGCGGGCGGGGCTGGGGCTTCGACACCACCTCCTGGAAGCGCGGCTTCGACGGGCCACCGGTCGACGGGCGGTGCTTGTGTCGCGGGGCCAGCGGCACGTTACCGTCCCCGTCCGCGTCCAGCAGATCGTCCTTGCCGGTGGTCTCGTCCACTAGGGTCGGCGGTGGCACCGTGATGCCCTCGCCGGACGGCTGGAAGCCGTACTTGTTGGCCCCGTACTCGACCACCTTCACCTTGCCCGTTTCATCCACGTAGCCATACTTGCCCTTCACCTCGCCGGTGGCCAGCTTCGTTTCGATCTTGAACGACCCGTCGGCACCCTCGTAGCCGTACGTGTAGGAGCCATCCTCGTTGTGCCTGCGAAGTGAGCCGAACAGAACAGAAAGTTTTCCCGTCAGTAAGCAACCATCAAGAAAGCAAGAAATAGTCACGTCGAAATAGCATTGTGTTGCACGGGAAGTCAATTCTTCAGTTTGGTCTCGCCTCACACTTGTGTCCGCTCGTGCCTATCGAACTCCGGTTCCAAATCCCCTCCCGGTATGTTTCGGATGAGGTGGCAGAAAAACAGAAACAGGATGGAGAATGAAAAGATGGAGAAGAAAATGAACCAACGAAACTAAATCCATAATGCGCCCGGTGCCCTCGCCGGCAAAAGGTCGCCAATTCGTTGCGAGCCCAGGCTCGCCCAAACTCTCACCCCCGCGGCCCGGGGGGGCCCCCCCCCACCTGGAGTGTATGGGCTGAAAAGTCCCGAGCCACAGCCACACCTTCGATTGAAAGCTGTTAGTAGCTGTGTGAACTAATTCTTAGATATTAGAACTAATTAGAATAGATCGCATTAACCCTGCAGTTCGGTTAAAAAAAATCACACTACATAGATTCGTGGACCATTTGGTCCATAGTGTATATTCAATGGAAATGTATGTGTAAACAATTGAATTTGGAATGTTTTGCTTTTATAAACAAATGATTTTGAAATATGTTGCTATATGTGTGTTTGCATTGGTACAATAGAGTATAAAGAATGACATGTTGCAATATTGGTCAGCAATCCAACTCAAACAAACGAATTTGGGCGCCAAAAAATGACCTTGATGCGAGAAAATATGACATTATTCAGTTTGTGTTCGTTCGTTCTAGTGCTCAGACTACACTATTTTGTCGTAAAAAAATGAGTGCTTCAAACGATTTAGACAACAATTTACTGGAAGAAGAATCATACGATCATGACGAGAGTGACTCAGATTTGTCTGATATTGATTACGACCCACAAAATTCAAAAAGTAGCAATACGGAAAGTGAATATGATTCGGATCCGTTACTCGTTGCAAAGAATAAAAACCATTCCCAGAGCCCATCGGTTCACAAGCACAAAATATAATCACAACACGGCCAGGAACAACCCGTTTCGCTACGTCCAGATGTTGCGAGATAAAATTTGATTTTTTATTATTTTTCCCTCGGACAATTGAAAAAATTGTAATAAAAACACTAACAAATATGCCAAAAAATATTTGGTGACAAATGGCAGAATATTGATACGGAAGTCTTACGAGCATACATTGGGATACTGATTCTTGCTGGTGTCTTTTGCTTCATTCTTTTGATGTTTTGAAAATTATTTCATTATAATCTGTTTTTATAGAGAAAAGAATGAAGATTTGTATGGTTTGTTTGATGCTACATTTGGCCGCCCATTGTTTCGTGTTATTATGTCGCAAGACAGATTTCAAAAGATAGGAAGAGCATTACGTTTTGATGATGTCGAGAGTCGAAGACTAAACCGTAGCACCGATAAATTCGCTCCGATTCGAGATTTGTGGGATCGATGGATAGAATCCAATGTTCCAATCCAATTCTTACTTCCAATGTTCAAACTTGCCATCGACGACAGCATCGTGGCCAGTGCCGGTGCTGTAAAAGCAAAACCCGATATAAAATGTGCCGTAGGTGAAGTATTTTGTGCAAAAATGACAGAGAAATATTGTGCACCACATGTATCACTCGAAACATTCAACCAATAGCTACTGAATGTCTATATTATGGCTAGTATTAGAGGAAAATATACTATGGTCCAAATGGTCCTCGAACCCATTTAACGCATCTTTCTTTTTTTTTATTTTTGAAGATTTAACAAAAAAACGAACGAAAATTGGACAAAATGGTGTAATGTGAGCTTTCAAACCCTAATGAAGTTATTGATGGACAATCCCATAAAAAATAAATAATGCGTTTGAAGCAAGTATTGTCCATAAAACGACCAGAATCAGTTAACCACCAGATGTTGCTCTTTCGGGCTAGTATTTGTTATGAAAGTATTGAAAAACGGGTCCTTGAGGGGATCGCTCCTAAAGACCATAAGTTCTATCGACACGAAATCGAGGAACTACGTAAACTACCGATTTTTATTATTGTAGTTAAATCACATACGTTGAAGAAAAACGGTAACAATTAATTCACATACCTCAAAAAATGCTATAAAATGGGGTAAAAGGCAAACTGTTCTGCGAAACAGTAACCCACTTCGGAACTGAAGAAAGAAAACGCCTTTTCCCTTCTTAGGCACGGGACTTTTCAGCCCAGCCCACTGCCTGCCTACCAGTAACACCGATGCCAGCGGGCTGATAAGAGGGCTCTACACGGTCGGCTTCCGCTCGGCTGCTGCCATTACTTCGCCCGAGCAAATGTTTTGAACAATCGCGACCGCAAAGAGCGAATACAAATTTTCTGAAGAGAGACTGAGAGTATCGGGCCCATCGGGCGCGCACTTCAAGCCCACGCCACGCCACGCCACGCCATGCGGTGCCTGTGTGGTGATACGTTTGCCGATCACGAACCGTGACGCTGGCCCCCCTCCCGAGGGGGGTGGGTGGGTGGTAGCCAGCATCCAGCGGGTGGCAGCGGCTGCTGTCTTCCATATTGATTTTCCAATCAATAACCCTGAGAGAGCCCAGAGCCCGGAGGTCCGCAACATCTCGTCGGCTAGGTCGGCCTTTTCAGCTAGCCCTAGTTTCGCTTCGCAAGCCCCCCCTCACATTCTCTCGCATTCCATTCGTTCCCCCCCCCCCCGCCGTCCCACCCGGCCTCTGCCCTGGTTCTTGCATCCTGCCGGATGTCACGGTCACGGTGCCCACGACACCCACCCCCTCCGGCAGGCCGGAATCATTTATGGTAAGCGGAAATGGAATAAGGATAAATGACAGAAATTATTTCGTTTCTTTTTCTTTTCGCGCGTCGTTCGGTCCCGTTCCCGGCATTGGACCATTGGGCTTGGTGCCTGGGAGCGTCACCAGGGCGTCGACACCTTCCCCCCACCCCCACCCCCGCCATCAATACTTGGGCAAGCTGCTGGAATATAAAACTGGAAGTGACACGCTATATTACTTCCGGACGACGAGAAAAAGGGAGTTCAGGATACGCAACGTAACAGAGTTCACCCCCGGGAAGTGGAGAGGAGAGGACTGGAGGGAGTGGGATATTGTTGGAACCCCTTTGGCGATCTGCTTACCTGTTGATCTGCTTAAGAATCGGCACCGGGGTCGGTTTCGGTTCCTCAACCTTGGTGCCAATCCGGAGCGGAGCCTGCCGGTAGTGGTCCTGGTGATCCTGGGCAGCGATAAGACCCGCTAGGCAGGTGACGGCGACTACCTGTAGTGCGATGATAAGTAAGTAAGTACAGTATTTTTCCGTGTATAACGCGCACCCATATTTAAGGAGAAAAAAAATGGAAAAAAAAAGTTTTTTATTATACATTTTTCAGTTATGTGATATCCAACAAATATCAAACGATAATAATGTATTATTCTAAATATTCTATAAAAATTGTAAAGTAGACTAAAGATAAAATGCATATACATTGCAAAAGACACACTAGTATTTTATATTTCGTAATAATCTTCAAACTCAGATTCACTGCTGTATGACAAATTGATATTCTCTAATTGCTCTTCAATGTACTCCTCATTGTCACTCTCTGAAGAGTCCTCAAAAATTGCGACATCTTCAGATCCATCGATAGTGTTGCTGATGCCACATTTTTGAATAATTTCACAGCAACATCTGTTTTAACTCCCTGCCATGATTTAATGACGATGTTGTAAGGATAATTATATTCCTAACAAATGTTTCATTTCATAATTTATTCAATAATACCATAAAATATGTACCTAAAAGGGCATATTTGTAAGTTTAGAGGAGACAAAATTTTTAATCCCCCTGTATATCGCGTACCTAGATTTTAGAGCTTAAAATATTGGGAAAAAGGTGCGCATTATACACGGAAAAATACGGTAAGTTCTACCACTTCAAGGGTGATGAAGAATTTGGCAGGCTGACTAGCTGGCTGGCCTTTCGCGTATTTCTGTTGCGTTAACTTGCATGTGACTAGAGCGAAAACTACCCCCCTTCCCGAAGGTCAGTCACCAGGTCTTGGACCGGGTGCAGAGGTCCTATTGCCTTCTTCAGACCTGCTTCTTCGTGGTGGATCGATTTGTGGTGCCTGCGATTCGGGAGCGGAACACGTTCGGAGTTATTCTTGAAGTGCCAGACTTTCCGGACTTTCCGGTGAATTTGTTGCGGAGTATGAGTAATCTTTTGCTGGCAACATCGACGAAGTGTGCCTCTCCCATGCCCGTGAAAGGACCAAGTTCGTCTCCAACTCCAGACTCCAGACATCGGGAGCGTAAGGTACGACTGACAAATTTGAGCCAAAAATCCACTTGCTAACTGCCAACGCCCCAACTGCCTAAACGTGCTCAGCGCGCAAAGTACGGCCGGCAAGTGTGCAAATACCGGCAACGACTTGTAGAGCACGAACCACTGCTTTACAACTTAATGAAAATGCAGCTACTAGCTTGACGGTGCTGGTCGGGTGGACTTTTCTCTCTCGCTAGGGACCTTGGTAGGGCCGCCGGCCAGGAACGGCCACTTGAAACTTTCGCCCACTACAACTCGAGGGCCCCCACAAAAGCTGCTAGCCATCGATATGAGCAGGAGCTAAACTTCAACTCCAGCGTGCTTCAGATAAGCAGCGGCAGTTCATTCTTGTAGGTCCGGACGCCTGGACGCCTTTTGGGTAAAAGCGAAATCCCGATGTACCCCTTGAGTCCCCGGTACACTGGCTTTCGGGTCGAACGCCAACTACGAAACAGCAGCCTGCTGGCAAGCGCGTGAAAACTGGATCGAAACCAATCGGCGGCGACCCGTTTCCTTGACGGTGTGAAGAGGAAACCATTTCGGTCGTGACGCTTAACCTTTCGGCCCCACGAAGTGAGTGACGAAACCGATTCATTCGGTACGATTACCAAACCCGGCCGGGCTCTGGCCGTTGGGGCCAAATTGATTCCCACAACAGAAACGAACAAAAAAAGAATCTGTTCGACATGCTGGCTGGCTTGCGGCGCACTCGGTGCGGTGTCTCGCTATGGGCACCATTATTTATTGAGACCACAGAGACCTACGGAGCGCTGCGCAACCAATGAGAGTTGCACAAACCAGGTCCAGGAATAACACTGGTAATGGTGCTTGCCTTCAACCCATACCCGGGTCTGTGGGAGTGCGCTTTGGCACGACACGACACGGACACTTGGCTTGGCGCTGATCCGGCTCGTACGCTCCGGTCCGGGCACTGAATGCCTCCCCGTTCCGCTCGTTAACCGACTTGGCGCCGAAATCTTGGCTAGACTACAGCTCGGTTTATGTGAACTTCCGCAGCGGATGAGCGCCATTCTCTATCCCCTCACCTACGCCAGAGCCAATTCAATCAAATCACTGGCGGAAATTGACAAATCGACATCGGCGAGAAACTCGATATCCGTAGGTCGTTATTATTTACTTCTGAAACGGATCCCCCCTTCGCGGGGCGGGTCGAGGTCGACTGCAAAACGGTGGCTAACGGGAGTTCCGCGACTCGGCACCTCTACCCAGATAGGATAGGCTGGTGGTAGGGGGTATTCGGTCCGCGGGTCCGCGAAAGTCCTCGACTCTACGAGGAGTAGGAGAACTAAACAATGGACCACGACCACTGGCCGCTCTCCGTCGCTCTGAAGGACTCAAGAACCTGTTCTGCCTGGGGTTTCTGGGGGAGGCAGGCAGGTAGGCAGGCGGGCAACATCTGGCTCCGGACGGGCCAGATTGACTTGGGCAGCGCACCCTGCAGTTTTGGCGAGCGTGGCGCGCATGACTAGAGCCACCACACACAGATGTCCCACGGACAGCAGCCTCCTTCATGCTCCACGCTGACATGACTATCATTATCTTTATTATTATTATTATTATTATTGCCACTGTTCCACTGTGTGTGTGCTGTGCAGCAGAATGCGCGTTCGTGGTGTGCTGTGCAGCAACGTGCAACGTTATTCTGAGCTACTGCTGGAGGTAGCAAAGTGAAAGTAGCTTTCAGGTAGGTGCTCCTGACTGGTACGGCTGCTCTCAGTGCATAGTTCGGGGTGGTGGCCGAAATGGGACCTGGCAGGGCCGGTTGATAGAAGTGTGCCCTGTCTGTATCCAGATTTTGGGCATACCGACTCAAGGGCATTCGAGCACACACACGCGCACACACACACCAACACACACAGGACACTTAAGTTTTTCAGATCCCCCGAACAACACCTTCACTAGCAGCCTGACTTCCGCTCCTAGAGGGAGAGCTTCTGACAGTCCGGCCGACTGATAAGGGGACCCCAACATGGGAGCTTTCGGTGTCGGTGTTGAGAATGGAACCTACCAACTTGAATCCTATCATATTCGCACGCGACGCACCCTCTGATATCTGTGTCGGAACCGAGTTCGTCCAGACTCTCTCGCTGCTTCGCAAAACACACCGGGCCACACTCTGCCACTCGTCACACACTTGCCGTCGTCGTGTGCCCGGAAAGCACACTCAGAAATATCTCGGACCAATCGGACACTGGATCAAACACTATCGAAGCCTGGGGGGGGCACCGAGAGCTACGGACACTACGACGGGAGCGGGCGTTCTGGCACACACCATCCACCGGACCGGACAAAAATTAGTTACTGAGCGCAATTAAGCGGCTCTTGAATGCTTTTATACAACACGAGCGGTGGTGGTGGTGGCACGGCTGGTAGTGACCAGTCACCACCAATCTCTGGTCGGCGTCGGCTCTGGACAGCTTTCCGCATCGGCTCGGTTTCGTCGGGTTTTCGGTTTCCTCGACACGCCACCATACGACACTGCTGCCGCTGCTGCTGCTGCTGCTTCTGGTACCATTATAGTGCTGCTGCTGCTGCTGTTGTTGCTGTTTTTAGAGCGGCATTTAGAGGGTGGTTCGAGTTGCGGAACGTACCTTTCGGTAAATTGGTAGTGTCGCGGAGCCTGTGGAGCCAGAGCTCGCCTCGTGGTGTGCTGCTGTTTCCCACCACCACGACCGGGTGTTGGTGGTGTTGCGTTTTGCGCCGAGCAGCGCGACTCTCGCACGAGAGCCGCTCGCGCGATGGAGCAAGAAAACCGGTACTCATTGCAGCAGCAGTGTTAACCGGCGCGCGCTGCAGCGGCGCACTATGGGGAACGGGCGGGCAAAAACCAACTTAAAAAAACGGAGAGTTTTAGTTATATTCGCCTACAGTAGATAACGGAAAATAGTGGCAGTTCCTGGGAAAGATGATTGAGTACAGTCAGAACGAATTTCGCCTCTTCATAGATTTCATGGACGCATACGATAGAATAGCCAGAGTACTTGTTAGAATGACCATAACCCTGGCCTATGCTGATGACATAGACATTATAGGTCGATGGCTCTCCGATGTAGCTCAAACCTACACAGGGCTTGAGCAAGCTGTGGGGAACCGTGGCATGCAGAAAAATGAAAAAAAGACCAAGTTCATCTATTTTACTATATCAAATTAGACTAAACTAGATTTCAGATTGCTTCCGCTTCAATCCAACTCAATAAATGTTAAACATTTATCAAATCGTACATTATCATTTCAAAACTACGAAATAGTAAAAGGACACTTCGACTTCGTTGCCGGTTATAATCTTCAAGGGGACCTGGGAAAAATGCCCAGAAATCTACTGGCGAACGACCGAGCAAGGAAAACGAAGACCATAATCCAGGAAAAAAAGAATCGACTTAGTTGGATTGGAACGGAAAACCTAGTCATACAACACTATTATAAGTATTAGTATATCATACCTACTCTATACTCTATTAGCATATCATACTCTCTATATCTTACTATCATATTATAATATCACACTATATTAATTTAAAATAAAATAAAATATAATATAATTAGAAATAATTATAGCCAAGCTAGCACACAAAAGAGACGAATTGGCTTAAGCTGAAAATCTCTATAATACATGAAAAACAAAAGAAAAAGACCAAGTTCATGATGGCGCCGCCATCAGCAGCACCAGCAATCAACATCGGCGAGCATACGGCGGGGGTGACGTACTAATAGGTAACCTAAATGAGATAACTGAGGAGATTCACGCCAGAGTACTAGCAGCCAACAGGTCACTACTACAGTCTGGGGAAACTATTTTGCTAACATGTCGTGTCTCGACAGTCGAAGCTGTGGTGGTCGAATCTTAGCCTCGGTCGAGAAGAAGATGCTCAGATTGATATTTGGTCCTGTATGAGAGGAGGGACAATGGAAGAGCCGCTACAACAGCGAGCTGTACGCAATGTACGACGATCTCACTATCGTGCAGTCTCACCAGGCTCCGGTGGGATGGTCATGTCACGAGAATGGCGAACGACGAACCAGCCCGTAAGGCTCTCTTAGACCGCGCGGAGGGACAGAGGAGCGGTGTAGACTCCGTGTGAGATGGAGAGATTGTGTCGATCAAAACGCGAGAACGCCCGGTATCCAGATTGTAGCCGGATATTTATGTTTTGTATGTAATTGGTTTAAAGTACCTGCTGTACCCCCAAAAATTAATTCTATTTCATTGGGCAGCGAAAAGCCCTAAGCTTAGTTTTCCTGAGATAGGTAAAGTTTTTTGTTTAATTACGGAGGAAACCATTAATGACGATATCGCAATTGATCATGCATTTAACCAGGTAATATCGATTTAAATTTGGATGAAGAAATAGACTAATAGACGCATAGTTCATGGGTCGGATACTTCGGATGCTAATAATTACTTGTTTCTCAATGGCCACAAGTGCAATGGGTAAAGCTCCTCGATCATTTCAGATCCTCTTTCACACTCATAAAATATTCGATTTGTAGCAGAAATTCGATAATTCCTTTTACGATTGTGCATACATTTTTGCATTTTTGTGTAATGCAGATTGCATACCTCAGGCGTTTAATAACCTTAAACTAACGGAAAAAGCTTATTCATTATACTTGAACATGAAAAGTTGAACTCAATTAAAACACATACAAAGAAAAGAAAAAAACGTTGAAAAGAAAATCCATAGATTCTTCCTAAAAACAAATATGTCCGCCTTTCCCATACCAATTCCCCACTGTGCGAAGCAACGGAGCCGCCAGCAAAGCAGTGCGCAGTGCGAAACAGCTAGCAGCAGTAAGCAGGGCAGCAGAAAGGATCGATCGAGCCAAATTCTGGCTTCGGCCCAGAAATTGGACCCCAGTCTGTAGGCTCCCAGGCGCCAATCGGTAGCACGGTCACCACCAGCACCAATTTTGGCAGCTAGCGCGTTGAACGATGACGTACAGCGTACCGTGATCCGACGACTAGGCTTAAGGGATTTGCCGAATTGTAGATACAAACCCATGCACACCTACAGATATTGGCCAAGCTGAACCAAGAATGCTGTCTGACTGACTATTGCACTATTGAGGTATTGGTACTGGGCTGATTAGACCCTGGTGGTGGTGGTGTTCGTTGACCTTGCCTCAGCAGGCAGCGCGGAATTTCAGCAAACCCGGCTCTCGGACGTGGAACGGAAGGCTCGTAAAGGCACACGTAGCGTGACGTCGCCGAAGCTGCTAATTGGTATAGTACCTAGGCCCAGTACCTGTGGCAACGTTCGAGTCATGCTAAAGCCGCTCTCGCCGCTAGACAATGCTGAGCCCGCTCGTCGCAACTGCCACGCGTCAAGCTAACAACCATGAACCCAGGAGCTCTTCCGTGTCCCCTGCTCGTGCCAGAGCGCTGGGGCTATCATCAGAAAGTTGCATACCTTAAGCCTTCGACCAATCCCAGGTGCTTTCGGTTTTGATGGAACAAGTTGGAGCGTATTGCTGATGACGTATCGAAGAATGCGTCGAGCTACACGAGCTCAATTGTGACACTTGTGAAACGCCGACAAGGATTTGAACCACATTGCTACTTAATCAGCGTTACATCAAAGACGATGTTCGGTCGGTTGTGTCTTTCGTACGAATTTCCCCACGACGACCAACCAACTAGTCCTTGACACAACGCACGGGGCATCGGACACCCGGAAGACGCTGCCTTCGGCGGGGTGCCATAAATATGGGCGGCGATATAATTACGGCTGTGCATGACGTCTGGGCTGTGGACCCCGCTCGGTATCAAGAAGGCAAAGCGTGTGGTGGTGGGAAAAGAATTAAATACGCTCCAAGAATGCTTTTTAAAACGCTCACCGCCGACACCGACATGGTGGCAGCGGAGTCACCTTCGGCTGGGTTCGGTTTTGATCTCACACCGCTGCTGCTGCTGCTGCTGCTGTGGGACCGTTTACCACTCTTATCGTGACCATTAGAGCGGCATCAGCTTTTTCCGCCAATCTTCCTAGCGATGCTAGGCAATGGCGAAGCTAAGTGTTGACGACGACGGCGATGTAGGAACATATTTAGCATTTCAAAGAATCACCAAACCGAGGGACGAGCTAACGAAGCGAGCGCAGATAATGAAGCCCGCGCTCCTTCGGAATGGCTCGACCGGACCCGGCCCGGGAGAATCTAAAATACCAACGCTCGTTTGCTCCTTATTATCTTCCTCTCTCTCGCTCTCTCTCTCTCTCTTTCGGCTGTCTCTTTCTGTCTGACGAAGGTTTCTCGAATGTCCGGAAGAACGTGACGAAATGTCAGTCAGCCGGGTCATTCCCATTCCCATGTGAGAGTAGTGAACTCGTTGGACCACATGGAACTCTTCGGACTAGCATGGCTGTCTCAATTAGCCCGGTTAACATCATCCTGCTGCAGCAAGTGCACTTGTACTCTCAACCCCCATCAGCGCAAGCGTGCTTACTCTAATGTAAACAAATGTCTTCACGAGGTGCTTCACACAGCTTCTAGGTTGAATCTTCCGTGAGCCGTCGTGACACACGGGATTCAATGGCTTTCCTGGTTGGGAATGGCTTTTCATTCCGAAAGATTCAATTCAATTCAATTCGGTTCGATCCTTACGACTACGGTCACCAGCTATGATGGTGACGTTAAATTGCGGTCTTGTTATTAGTCTCTTTCAATTACGTCTCTATTAGTCAATACTATCACTTTCTCTCTCTCTCTCTCTCGCTCTTGATTGATACACCCCTCGGACAATAAATTAAACCGCAAAGAAATGCAGCTGGCTGATGAGCTAACCAGTCACAAATAAGTCACAACTCCCACTACGCTTTACGCCAAGGGAGCTGTTCGCACGTAGCAAGTTCCCAAAAACCTAACGCCACCTTCAGCACCCCACCGCTTTGTCACGGTATGCATACCAAATGTCCTCCGGACGTGTGCCAAGCTGTAACCTTCAAAAGCGTTCCAACGTTTACCACTTTCACCGGATTGTAGCGGGTTTGGGGTGTGCTCGAGCTTCAGCTCGTTATCGGCGACATTCAGGTAGCCGAATCGCATCATCTCACCTCACCAGGATCCATGTACTTCGTGTCGATCCATGTACTTCGTAGAAAATCGTATGGGAGGATCCGCATGCCGCAGGATTTGAAGGAAGATGGGCTTAAATTCGATACTAATGTCCACGCCATAATGTATCAGTCCCCCAAAGGACTATCGGTGTGCCCAGCGCAGGGGTAGAAAATTAGTAGCCCAGATTGGAGGGATTCGCCACAACGCCAATCGGAAGGAGAAGGAGGTTGCCCAAGCAGCGGTCGTCAGCAGCGGTCGCGGGCTGCGTCTGGTTGCGAAAAGCGAGCGATGATAGCGAATGCCATCTGGACCGACGCCTTGTGGGACTTCTGCTCGGCTTCTTCTGTTCTCAGGCGCATGGACCGGAGCCACCGCGCTGTATGCGTTCGATGCTGCAATAAGCCCTCCCCAGTCCAGCCCGGCCCAGCCCAGCCCAGCCCGCACTTGCACAGAGCAGATTGGATTTCGCAGCGGTGCAGTGTGGTTTCCCCTCCCCGGGGAAATCGCGCCGTCAGGCAGGTAGAAGAGCGGCCAAAACCGGCAGCTCGAGTATCAACAACATGGATATCCATCGCCCCCATTACGTAGCGTTACAGGTGCTCAAGGATTAACAAGCAAGCGGTTGAAATTACCTCAAGGACCGGCGGGCGGGCGGGCAGGGGGGGGGAGGCGATTGAGGTAGGTGGTGGTGTAGTGTTTCACGGCCCCACCGCCCCATCCTTGCGAAGGGCGATGACAGATTCAAATCGATTTACGTTGGACCTCTATATGAAAAAGCTGATTTTTCACCTCAATCTCACATTGCTCACGGTTTCTCGGCATGCGATCTTGGAACCTTTGGCACGGCCAATTCAGCGATGGGACCTGTTCCGGTTCTCACGTCAAAACAAACGCCTCTCCGACCTCAGCAATTTCTATTTAAAGCACGTGCTAACGAGCAGCGTTACTTTTGCATACTACTTAAATGTGCGGTTCCGGGAATGTCCGGGGAACCGGAAAGGGAAGCACAGGAAACGCTACAGACATGTACAAATATTCCAGTGTTTTTTGATACCAGTAACTGAACACACAGTGAATGTAGGTTGTTCTAGGTTGTGCATTATGTTTTGTCTTTCGATAAGAAGGACACAGTTTAATTGCATGAAACACACTTTATTATTCAGTATGGTATTCGTGAACATCAACATCACTTGTTCCAAGGAGACTCCAGTTTATGAAGGATGATGAGACCCACATCTTACCCCAATATAGGTTTGAGATAGGCGAGATAGTTATCGTTATGATATTTATATTTGGATTTATAATATCGATTTATGTCGTTATGATATCATCAATGGACGAATTTGATGCACCTGTCCCACGATAGCACGAGTGCAGCGAGAGTCGTTCTATTGTTCCATTATTGAATTCCATCTCTGAAGCAATAATCTGGAAGGGTTTCAAAATACGCTTCCCTAGCAGTTAAAGCATAGCCCATTTAGAATCGGGAACGATTGCATGATTTCTAGCAGCGCCTCTGGTGGTCGGATTTCAAAAGTGTTGATAGTCATATCTTCAGTAAACATTCAACTTTCAGTGCTGAAAGTTTCATCTTAGTACGTGGAGTTTATGGAAAGTTATGCTTAATTGAACTCTAAAGAAGAAAAATAATTCTGCACAATCACGTCGAAAACACCACGTGGTCTACTTTAAAAATCTCAAAAACACAAAAATTTGATAAATTAAATTTGCACAAAAATTAATGATATGACAAGGAATTTGCACATGTGGACAGAAATCAAGGTTTTCATCACAAACACGACGATGAACTCAACGCTGTACAAGGAAGAGTGCCTCAAAAAGCGAGTTCTATCATTAATTAAATCACACAAAGGTCCGGTAAAGTTTTGGCCTGATTTGGAAAGCTGCCACTACAGCAGGGATGTAGTTCTGTGATACTTTTACAATAAGGTGGATTTCATCACAAAGGATATCAACCCACCAAGTTGCCCTAGACTCCGCCCAATCGAAAATTATTGGCCAATAATAAGATGGCCATCAATAAGAAGTTGAAGAAGACTGAAAAGGTGATGTGGAATGCTGCAGAGATGGCGAGAAATTGGGTCAAATTAGCCGCTGAGGTGGACCAGAAGATTGTGCAAAAAATTATGGCGCGCATTCCAAAGAATGTTCGTGATTTCATCCGACGACCGACTAAAGTACAATAAAATACCTTCAATTTGACACCTTGATGTATTTCCTAAGTCAAACCAACTCATAGATAGAGCTAATGCAATTGTTCCCGATTCTAACTGGGCCATGCTTTATGACGTCATCATTTGATAAAAAACGCTTTTAATGCATGATTTTTTTTGAGTCTGACAACAGATGGAAATCGCGAAGGGCCAAATCTAGTGACAGCTAAGAAAATTCCCTTCGCATCCCACAAAACTGATGCTAACACCTTTTTGAACGAACCAGGTCCACACCACTCCTTACTTTCTTAACTTGATTCAGTATCATGGCGATAGACCCAAGCCTCTTTATACTAAATATCTTTCAGTGATTCGACGATTTTCCAATGCGATATCCTGTTTTTTTTTCTACGATTGCAGGTGTTGTGTCTGTTTTTTGGCGTTTTTGGGGTGGATCGTCTTGAAGGCTTGAAGGCCACCACGTTTAAACTCAGAAACCACCCACCCCCTTTTTATTTTCTAATTAAAGACGAAGAGTCCTTACACATTTTCAACATTCGTTCATAAATTTCCTTTGCTTCCGAAATCTTCCGACAATAAAAATTCAATCACTGTAAGATACTTGATTTTTTTCATCATAAAAGTTACTGTGATCGATACTAAATGGCATGCAAAAAAATGGAAAGAAAGTACTGAACCAGTGAAGGCGGTCCATATTTTGAAACTGTTATCTGCAACAAACCAAGCACTCCATATGGTGTCTTGCCTTTCTCCCCTGGATGCCCTGCATCAGTACGGTTACACGGTCCGCAAGTTTAAGAGTCCAGAATCCAGTCACCAAAAAAAAAATCAGTGCAAAGTGCGAGACAAGCAAGAAGCCCGTCAGTTCTAGGGACCAAACAAATGGCCTGATTTTCTTATTAAACTTAATAGGCATCTGATTGGTGGCCATTGAACCGTTCTTCGATTTAAGGGCCTACTCATCACCGGTCAATCACACAATCCGTTAATTAGCGAAGCTCGGCCCCAGTATGGCTGATGCGGCGAAAGCGCGCACCTCACGCGCCATGTGATCTGGCCTTGCGTCGTCTTAGCGCCGTCTTCGAGAGCCATCGTCACACGTTGTGAAAAGTGAATGCCGTTAACGCGACCTTGAACGGGTAGCCGAATTTCTTAAGCAGGGCGCTGGCGCACCGTCACAAGCCTCACGCTGTCTGGAGGCGTGCCCTCTCCGCGACGTGCACCGCAGCCGCGTCACATCGAAAACGGGAATTGTCGACCTTCCCGCGGGCCTTCATCGGACCATCGGGCTGGGTTGCCAGTCAGCCCAACCGCGGTCCCTTTCACCAGCTTCCTCGGCCAGCTTCCTTCGGCCGGGGCTGAGTGAGTTAAGACATTTGGATCGCCCTCCGATACGACCGTCGGGGCACGATGCAGTAATACGGAGCCGTCACAGTATGTGAAGAAAGAGAAAGAGGGAGCGAGAGAGAGAGACTCAGTATGTATTCAAGGCCATCGGCCAAACTACATTCATTTCTGAAGGAAAAATGTATCAGCTCCACAGCGTACAGAACCTGTATCCATCCAGAGTATCCAATCGAATCCATCGTGTACGTAACGGATGCTGCCTGAGTATATGGTAACACATTAAAACCAATTTCTGGTCCACGCGACTCAAGAGAGCTCAATTACGGATGGCAATGCTTCGCCCGTGATTACATGCCATTCAGCACTCCCGATGCCGAGTGTGTGCCGACTGATGACAACTATACGTATATTGAAATTGATCGAAACATGGCGCTTCGTTGCTCCAGCAGTTCGGATGGTTCCACTTCTTTGGCTACTTTCGGGGAATCGATTTTTACTGCGAACCCTATTATATCAGCTAATTGTTGTACAGGTCGGTCGGTTCCTGGACCCGGAGCACCATCGTAACCGGCACCAACGGAAGCGCAGCGGTGGGAGTTTGAAAGCGATACGCTTTCGCCTGACAATCAGCTCACCAGACCCCCCCGCGGCCGGCAAATGCCACCCAGCCCAGGTGGGTGGGGCTGGGTGGAATTAGGTTGCCCGTGGTAAACACGTAAATGGCAAAACTGAGTCAAATGTCAATCACGAAAACCGGAACGGCCCCCGGCATAGACACTTTTATGTCCGGTCAATAAAACGAGACGAGACCTTGACTTTTGGCGGCAAATATCATGCCGGGAGTGCGTGCTGGCATCTCTGGAACTCCGAAGTATCGCCTCCGAAGCAACAAAGGATTGACAGTACAGTAGTGAATCTGAATTGGATAAGCTTTATCCATCCAGCTCCAATCTTCCAGATGAATGCTGCAATCAAAGATGCAACCAAAGTTAGTACACAACAACCTCTTCTCCTGTTGAAGTTGGCCAAATTCGAGTGAAGTTGTCTGCCATTCGTTGTCTGTTTTACGACATGTAATAACTCATTGACAGGCGGCTAACAATAAAGTATGACGCACTTAGAATCGGGAACCATTGAAGAAGAATTTCAGACATTTCATCTGCCGGTCGTCGGTTGAAATCGCGAACTTTCTTTGGAATGCGCGCCATCATTTTCTGCACTATCTGCTGGGGTCCACCTCAGCGCCTAATTGGTTCCAATTTGTTCCAATACCTCCCTGCTGTAGTGGCAGCTTGCCAAATCAGGGCAAAACTTAACCGAACCATTGCGTGACTCGTGAAATGATAAAACTCGCTTTTTGAGGCACTCTCCCTTCTACAGCGTTGAGTTCATCGTCGTGTTTCTGATGCATACCTTGGTTTTCCGTCCACAGGTGCAAATGCCATGCCAGATCATAAGTTTCCGTGAAAATTTATTGGCGAATACAAATTTGAGCTTGAAGGGGATTTCTCCCCGTGCCGTGGCGAGTTAAAATATTGGTCCAGGACCAGCTGTCCAATATCAACTTTTACCTATGTTTCGTCGTTCATAAGAAAGCATCCTTTGTACCTCGCCAGAACCTTCTCGTACAATTTTCTGGAGCGTGTTTTACCGACTCTAGGTTTTGCCTAAGTGTACTTTAACATGCAAAGAAAGAACAGTCGGCCTCTTCGTAGACAGATCTTCTGGACAGTACCTTCTGTTGGCACCACCATTTTGCAACATCCCGAACCGAAAGTCCGGGGTTTGTCTTTATTGATCTCAAAACCTTCCATTTCAGCTGCCGGTCGTATGTTCCACTACAACGTCCACTACCCTGAATCTTTCTGTATACGGTATTGCGTTTCCGGAAACGGCGGAGCACAGCATATAGAGTTGGTTTTGCGATTTTTAAAGCAGAGCAAGTGAGGTCCTCGACCTGAGTGTGCAGAATTATTTTTCTTCCTTCGAGTTCCACTCAGCAAAACTTTCCATTAACTCCGCGTACCAAGATGAAACATTCAGACTTGTTAGTCGAATGTTTACTAAAGACATAACTATCAAAACATTCGAAATTCGACCGAAATCCGAATCGAGCGTTTCCGTTTTCTGTTCCTAAAAGTTCTTGCCAAACAGTTCTTGACCCCTTGGCATAACAATTTTTAGAAAATTGGTCCCATAGCGTACCTGGCGGCCATCGGAATATGGAAAATACAACACAAAAAATATAACACTTCGACAAAATAACCTTACAGTTATTGTGTACTCAACTTGAGTAAGAATTAGCAGTGATAGAGTGAGAAACCTACCGCTTGCGTTTGCTGCTTTGGTGTCGCGCCATAGCAGTGCAACAGGACGATGGTCCGCTCCGGCGGTTGTCATCAATATTTCAAGAGCAAATGTCACAAGCGAATTAAGCAGTACGAGTTCGCATCCCGGGCGAAGCACTTGTCGGAAGCATTTGTTTGATCGCCTAAACTGGCATGCCAATTGCCATGCCACTTCCCCTCGAACGAATGGTTTCCTGTCTTCCTGGGGCCCAGACGAAACGGTGGTTACATTTGTCCCGACAACCCGTCAGTCCGATCAGAGTCAGTCAGTCAACAGTTCGTGATAGCCAGGTGGTATCGCCAGAGAGTGTAATTAATTGGGATGCGGTGCTCCCGAGTTCGATGTTTAACCGTCGCTAACCGGAAGCTTCTTGGCCGTCGCCGATAAAGTCCGCCTGGTGTTCGGTCCGGGTTGGGTAGTCCGGTTAGTGAGATGAAGAATGTTGTCATCATCCCATATCAACAGCAGCAGGTGCGTCAACAGAATCCATGGTCCATCTCCAACAACTCTCGGTTGTGGACATTAGAGGCTCTCTCCATGTACTGTACTTTATTGAACCGGCTTTGGCGTGTAGGGAGGGAGCATTACAGAGAGACCTTAGATCGATATCCGCACCAAAGTATGTATGGCCATCAGTACGGGCACGCTGTACGGGTACGTGGTGGGCACCCTGCGCCGTCTGGACGAACAGACTCTCGAGACGCTCGGCGGGTTGAAGGAGAGTTGCTGTGTGTTGGTGTCCTGGGGCGTGTACTTAGAGGTTACACTACAAAGAACTGACTTAGGACGTGGGTAGCCGGAAGGTGCTTGTCGTCAGAGGCTGGGCGGCGGTGTCACCCGGACCCGGCCACGGTATGGCTTCCGGCCCTCTATCTTCCGGTGTAGCTGAGCGAGTACGAACCAGTGTTGATATCGACCTTGGCATTCGGATGCCAATAGTCTGCCCGGTGCTGCTGCTGCTGCGGTGCCTGGTTGTAGTTGTAGTTGGGTTGCGGCGCCTGGAAGCGGTGCTGAAGGGCAGGCTGCTGGTAGGCGGGCTGCTGCTGCTCCGCCGGCTGCTGCGGGGCCGCGTTACTGCGGAAGTACTGCTGCGGGGCGGGATTGTAGGCAACTGGCGCGGGCCGTGGGTTGTACGGGGCCGGTTTCGAGTTGTAGCGCGAGTCCTTGTAGTAGACGCTCGGGTCCTCCCGGTACTGGCCGTCGTCTTCCTCGTTCGGACCGAGCGGTGGGTAGTGGCTATTGCCGAGCGTCGGTGGTGGAACATTAATGTCCGTACCTGTGCGGAAGAGAGCGGAACACGGTCAATGGCCTCCGATAACCCCGATATAGATGGCCCCCGGCCGGCACTTACCCTGCGGCTCGAACCCACGGTTGCTCGCACCGTACTCGATTTCGCGCAGCTTGCCACCATCGTCGACGTACCCGTACTTGCCCTGCACCTCGCCGTTCGGGTATTTGGTTTCGATCTTGAACGTACCGTCCGCCGCCTCGTAGCCGTAGCTGTAGCTACCGTCCTCGTTGTGCCGGTTGATCTGCTTCAGTATCGGCACCGGCGTTGTGTAGTCTCTCTGGGCAACGATGATCGTCACTACCGTCGACAGTAGTAGCTGCAGTAGGGGAAGGGTTTGCAGAAATGGCAATCAAACTGGTTACTCTACTGTTACGGCCCCGCTGACTAACTCTAGCCAATCTCTAGGCCAAGCGCTAGCCACTGGTAACGATGCGATGACAAATGGGCCTTCGATGATCCGTGGCTCGCATTCCTCAACCACAGCTGGCATCATAGGGGGCCAGTGCAGCCACGGCCTTGACTCGTATGTGGGGCGGTGCTCTGCGCTCTGCTTGATGCTCCGCTCAACAACCTTGAGGCTCAGCTCTCGGGGCGGACAGACACAGATTACCACTTCGTCACACACAGTGTGACAGCTAATTTTCAAATGTAAAACGTCAACGTCTGTTCTGTGCGTGTGTATGTGTGCCACACCACTCTAGAGCATGAGGGACGCCAGCAAGGGCAGCGAAAGCTTCCTAGTTCGTGGCGCACTCTACTAGGAAAAGGACGTGCGGCGTAGTACATATTAATGGCCACCCTGCTGTTAGACCCTGGCTGGACAGAACACATGCGGAACATGTGTTTGTTTACCCATTCGCTACTTTTCTCTCTCTCTCACCGCAAAAAGTAGCTAGAAACACATACGGGAGCTCTGGAGCTCTGGAACTCCTGCTCAGGGTTCTGAGCTCTTGAGGATCAGGGGGAGCTTTCGCTATTTTTCTGCACTTTGGTCTCTGGGTCGAGACGCGAGTGGGGACACCTTCGGTTCGGTTGTGCACTGTGCAGGGTGCCCATATGTAACATGTTACGCCCGATCAACGTCCACCACCACCACACCACTCGGTTATGCTATACCTCGCCTTCCGCGAGCGCGCTGCAATGGCGACGGTCCGTTCGATCGATGAGTGATTAGGAAAGAAATATGGGTCACCTGGGGCCGAATACTATTTCTGGGGGGGCAGTATGGATTGGATCAAGCAGGAGAAAAATATTTCGAGCTCAGGGCTTAATTCAGGCTACCAGTCAGTTGGACTGAGACTGGACCTCGAAACTGGCAAACCACGGCACGGCAAGCGGACACTAGTTTCGCGCTGTCACTTCGTTGGAGATCATGCAGACGTAGGTCTAGGACCTCGTTCGGCGCACTCGTGGTGTGTTGTGGCACTTACCAGAGACTTCATTTTTGGTTGATTGTTTCGCAGAATGTGCGCCGGTGCGGGAGGTTGCGTGTTGTTCCTCTGGTGTTGCTGCTGAGCACCCTGTCCAGGTGGCCGTTGAGTTGGTCAGCGGACGTGTTGGTCGCCGTGAGCCGGGATCTGCGCGTCCCGGAAAAAAACGGAACGAAAGGAAGAGGGCTACGTAAGTACGGCACCGGCGTTACTCTCTGAGGCCTCTGGACCCTAAACGCACCACACACTGTCACGCGTTCGCGTTCTTCACTGGGTGCGCTCCAAACTCAAGCTCCAAAGCTCCGAACTGGCTGCTGCTGCTGCTGTTGCTGGTGTGCTGGACACACTCTCTACCCTGAACCGTTTGTTTATAAACAGACCGTACGCAAATACGAACACCTTTCTTATATACCGCAGGCCAGCTCTCTCGCGCGAAACCACAGCCCGTCCCGCTCTCGCTATCCTAGGCGGACCTCGGACTCGGCGCGCTCCACACTAGCGTGTGGCTACTGCTGGTGGTGCTAGCCCCACCACCGATCCACAGCTGCTGCTGCCGCCGATCCTGCCTGCCATGTCTCCATCCTGCTCTGGTTCAGGCCACCTCACCTCTTTCGCTTGCGCTCCGTAGCTTGTGGCACGTTCGCAATACGCAATACCCCTACCGGACCCCAACCAAGTTACTGCATCAGCAGCGCGCTTGACGTGCATTCTCTGCTCCCCAGAGCCCAGCTCTTTCGGCGACCACCGGCTGGCCACCGCACAGGCAACCACATTCCAGCGCCTGTCGACCCGTGGGGGCCCAATGGGGCGTAAAGTCGCCGCTTTCCGACGAACACCCGTCAACTACCTGGCAGCGCACGAGGCGGAAATGCTCCAATTAGCGACCGGCTCTTACGCGGCCCGAAGAAGAAGAATCTGCAGAAAGCTAGACCGCGCCCGTCCACCACACGCAAACACGGACACCCGGAGAATAACTTCCCCGGAACCCACAAGAATCGGCCCAAGGGTGCCCCAGAATGCCCGCTTGAGAATGTTGCTGGCTTCCGCGAGGTACGCGGATTTAGAAAGGCGCACATTCTAGAACACGCTTGAGTATGGGCGGAGTTCACAGTTCCGGGCCGGGAAGTAGGCCAGAACCCGCGATCAGAAACACTAGCGCTCCCTAGTGCAGGGCCTGACACTTTAGAACTGGTCTCTGTAGGTGCGCTTAGCCTAGGTTCCGCGATGTCAGATACTGGCCCCATGTGATCAGCGTGCTCAGCTCAGCGGTCATCGAAACGCAGTGGCGCCAGCCAAAAAGTAATTCTTTCGCCACCTTCACCGATCGCAAGGGGTTCGAAGAAAGTGACGGCACGGCCCGACGGTGATGGTGCTGCGATGAATGCCAATGCCGGCCAATATCTGGGGCCTCCCATCATGAATGCACTCGACGCTCTCTCACATGCCCATTCATTCGGCTCACGGCCCGGTCAGCCGGCCCGGGGCGAAAGTTTTTCGTACGACGCGGGAATCGGGGATCACCGGCGACCAAGACGGTACGGAAACTAAGCTGGCTGGATTGCCCCAGTCGAACCCGATTCGAATTCCGTTTGGCGCGTTACGTAAGGCGCTGTGCACTGGGGCTGCACCACGCGGGCTCATGTTTTTCATTTTCATTTTTTTACACCATTTCAACGACAACAACCCACCAACCCTGTGTGGGGTGGATTTTTTTTCGAGTCCAACTTTCGTTCCAGCGTGCTGGTCCGCATAAAGACCCTATCGAATCGGTTTCCCCGTTTAACGGCGACGTAATTCGTAATTTCTACGCCGATTCTTGGCCCCCGCTAAGGAGCCGTACGCGTGTCCAGTCCAACCGCTTTAACTATTGAGATACCCCGGTTGGTCCGGACGTAGTTTTGGGATCGTATCGCAAAAGAACGGCGACTCCCGACAACAGATTTGGAGTGCATCGAGTGGGCTTGCATTCCATTCTACCGCATTTGGGGGCTAACCTGCTCTGCTCCACTTAATTATGCAACCAGACAGCCGACGCGTCGGTCATCGGGTTCTCGTTACCTGGACCATAAGGAAGCGAAATGGACGCGGTGGTCTGATTATGTCAGCGGCGTCGAGCGGCGCGCGCCTTCGCCTGCATTACGCCTTCCCAAGGACATTGGGACCTGTGGATGCTACCCCCGGTGGATGGGGTTCTACGCTCCAGATTATCACCCGACCGGGCGGGTCGGACAAGTTTCACTCGGCGAGCTCCACGCGAGGTTCCCCGCGCACTACAAGGCCGATTCGTGTAAGGGAACCACGCAAACCCCCGCAAGCCAAGCCATGCGGAAAGTGGTGTGGTTGTTTCAGTGTAGCTGGGTCGCCCCATTTTGGAGCACATGCCGAACCGAAGGCAACCATGCTCGCTATCGACTCCGGCAGATCGTAAGCCGCCGGCAGGTCGGTGAAGCGGCACGACTGAACGAACGGACCCTTCCCTTCCTTAATAGGTTCGCTCACTCCCTTCAAGGCGGGCGTTAGGAAAAGTGCCGCCGTGCTGTGTGGACCAAGCGAACGCTAATTGGCACCAACCATCGATTTATCACTGGCCACTGGACGAAGCACACGCAGCCGCAGAGGTTCACGCATCCACGCAATCGCACTAGGATAGGCCCCCGAGAATCCCACTTTCGAGTGAAGGTGCTCCTGCTACTAAACGGACGTCGCAGGAACGTCATTCACGCTTCGTCTCACGGCCACACACTCAAACGGTACCGTAATCTTTCGGTACGACCGGTGTAACAGGTGCCCCCACCGAATCTGGTCCGGGGTCGTACTCCACCCGGGCGATTGTGAATGTAGCCGACCTTGAGCAACCCTCCTTCCTGTCCCACTGCAACCCCCACGCGCCGTGGACACTTTCTTTCGCCCTGGTCCATTGGCCGGTGGCTGCTCCGGGAGCTGGATGTATCGGAGACAGCACGGAGATCTGCAAGTCAGGTCAGTCAGCGCCCCTTGTTAGAAATACCCCTAGAGACCCTTAATGTGGGAGTAGTAAACCAAGCCGCTGGAGTCAGTGCCGACCCACCTGGCCGAAGTCCAAAAGTCATTCAAAATTCACACTCCAAGACGCAAGCCAAACTCAAGGCACTCGGATATCTTTCGACCGAAAGCGCGAGAGAAAGAATAACAGCTGAACGCGCAACTTGCGGGGAGGTACCTACAACTACCAGCACCGGTCGGCAACATTCCGTTCCGTATTGTTCCGTGGCTACAACTTACACGGTTGTTCGACGCCGATGACGTGCACCACAAATTGCTTCCTTTTCCTTCCGCGACTGGCGTCGGCCGATTCCAATTACCCTGCCCAGATCTACCGATCCACGGCTAGCAACTATGGACAGGGTAGTTCTGTGGATAATTTTTCCCGAGCAAGGTCGAAAACGAGAGGCGAGGCGTTCAGAGAACCAGTTCCACGAACCTCCGGGTTCGCTGCCGAACAGAGACAGCCGCGCAGGCGCTTCGGCTCCGGCACCGGTACCGAAGCCGCTCTTAAAGCCGTGGTGTCGCTGTGTCCAACCACCGACTTTGCCTTCCGTCGGCGAGTCCCCTAGAGTCGCCTAGAATGGTTTCAAGTTCTCGGTACCGGTAGTAACGACACCGCACCCCAAAACACACACGGGGCCAAGGAACGTAAATCTGGCTCCGCTAGAGGTGCAGGCCGAACGCCGTGGCGTTGCAAATTGAAAAACCGGCTCAACCGGCATGTATCTTTAGCCTGTTTGGCCGTACACTGCTTTGGTTTCATTTTCCGCAAACGTGATGTCAAATGATAATCTCTGCAATCAATGAACATCGAGAAGTATAAGGTAAAACGCCGCAAATTCAATACATTTCTTATACATACCCGACAGCCTTAGGTTGGGAAAGCAAATTATCGAAGATTACAGAATTGCGATGCGCTCCAACAAACCAGGTAAGTATTATCTTTAGCTATGTACTGTCATCCTGGTAAGCTTCAGTATCATCCTGCGAGGAGCCGTAATGCTGTAATGTTCACGGAACTGTACTCGGATCGCACAATCAAGCGACGTGCGCGTTGACCGATGAAAAACTTCGTCAAAAACCTAATGCTTGCTCCAAATATGTAAAATTCCTATGACGTAGTTCACTACGAAATATTGAAAGCCGTTAGCCCCGTTGTTATTTTTTACCGAAAATAATTATGGCAAGTAAAAGTGGCAAAAATGAGAAAGAACCTGATTCTGCACGTGTGGATCAATTTCACTTGTATCTGTCTGCCTGTTCCAACCGTTCCAAACAAAGTTTTATGATTAGCTCCAAATGCAACTCTAGAACAACTCTATTCAGACCTTCCCAAAAAGGTTCCAAACTCGCCGTGAAAGCTAGGGACAAAATATTCCTAGAGATCTATTAATGTATCTTCTCTTCACTTTTGTTGCCTCAACTTTGCTCTACTGCCGTTCGGCAACATACCCCGTAGTGTGTACCGAGTCCGTCGTGCCGTTGGTGATCGAACTAAGCAGAGCGTGGAACGAGAGGAATCCGACGGGAACCTCCGCCCGCACTGGGGCCCGGACTGGAGCCCGCACTTTCCCTAGAGCGCTAGTTCTCAACGAGGTACTCCATGGCCGGCCCACCCATTTAGTATTTACATTTGACCATGGTACCATACTGCTGCTGCTGCTGCCGTAGACGCAAACGTAGAGAGCCGAAGCAAAGCGGTTTACAACAACAAACCCATTTCATTGCAAACCCATCTGGAACCAGGGAGCACTGTGCCCAGTTTTATTACATTGCACCATTTGTTCAGCTTCAGCTCACACTATAGTTACTCAAACTGACATCCAAATGTAGCATCCTGTTGTAGTACCAAGTTGACTAAAGGCGTTCGTTATGGTCTCCAGCTTCACACGGCAAGCACTTTCGCAATCAGCAAAAAAACAACGGGCCCCGCTTTTCCCGGTGCCCGGTGCCAGGATGTTGTACAATCGCGCGCGAGTGCGAAGGATGCCAAATTCTATTTGACGATGTACAGCTGCGACTGTTGCATGGCTGCGCTGCGCAGTCAGCACTAATTACTAATTTAATTTAATTTAAATATGTGTACTCTATTATCACATTTAAAATTTACGTAGAGAAAAAGGGCTGCGTGAGTGGCACGTAGACGGGACGGGAGTGCTGCAAGAGGTGTGCGCATACCTTGCGCCTGACCTGACCGCACACTCGGTGTTGGGAAGCGTTCGGAGCGTGCGCCAAAGTGTGCACGTAGTGTGTACTAGTCTCGCCAGTCTTTTCGAATGGACACCAAGTAGCCGGAATATGCAAACAGCAGCATCTCCAATAGCTACACACCGTGAGGCTCTCCCACTAAACTACAGAGACCGCGGCGGGCTAGATTCTGTATGTAATCCCTGGCTCTGACAGTTGTTTGATAGCTTGCTTAGTGCAGACAAAATCTAACTGTGATTTGGAAGATATGGCATCAACGTGTCAACGTGCAGCACTACATGCCCTCCGCAGCGACCGGATGCAACCGAGTGCAGCGGCGGCGGCAGTGTGCTGCGCCTGCGCCATGCGAGGCGTCTAGCAGTGCTTCGTCGGAGGACCGCTATTAGTGTTTCTAGCTCTTTTTGGTTACGTGTTACGTGACTTGACGAACTTTGCATCGGAACCTGGGGCTGGGCGAGCGAGCACTCACAGCACTGCTCACAGTCCGTGCTTTAGAGGGAGAGAAACTTCAGCAGCGTATCGTAGATGAGGCGCGGGTTGATGTCCGAGTCGGCCGTGTAGCGGACGCCGCGCAGGTTCCCATCGTTGTGGCTCAGCACCCCGTACTCGCCGACGATGAACCCGTCCGGTGTCTTCTCCTCGACGCGGTACTTCCGATAGTTGCGACCCTCGACCACGTAGCCAATCTTGGAGTCCTCCCCGCCGACACCGGCCACCGTTGGGGCCAGAGTCGCTTGACCACTGCTGACGCTGGTCGCATTCCCAACGTTCTGTGGAGCTTGCTGTTGAGGCTCCGGTTGCGGCTCCGCCTGTTTGGCTTCCTTTGCGATCGGTGGTACCGTTGAGGCAGCACCATCATGATGCTCCCCGCTGCTGCTGCCGATCGGATGCATCTGCTTCGGTACGAAGCGCCCGATGACATCCTGTATCACGTACGCATCACCCTTCACCGGGGCATTCAGCTGATCGTACGGGATCTTGTCCAGTTCGTTGAACACGTATCGCTGGCGCTGCTGCTGCTGCTGCTGCTGCTGCTGCTGCTGCTGCTGCTGCTGCTGTTGGCTTTGCTCGTCGGAGGACGCCATCACCTTGCAATCGTCTTTCGCCTTCTGTGCGCGCGGGGACGCGGGGCCGGTTGACGTCTCCGAGGGAGCCGCTATCGTGGTCGATTCGACGGCGTACACCATTTGCCAGTAGCTCGACGGCTGCGAGTAAATTTTGGCCGGCTCAGAGTAGATCTTAGCCGGCTCGGAGTACACTTTGGCCGGCTCGGAGTACACTTTCGCCGGCTCGGAGTACACTTTAGCCGGCACGGAGTAGACACTCTCCGGTACGCCGTACACCTGCGCCGGTTCCGAGTATATCTTGGCCGGTTCCGAGTAAAACTGCGCCGGGGTGGAGTAGAACTTTGCCGGCTGCGAATAGGACTGCTCCGGCGAGACGCCCTCCTTCGGGGTCGTCGTCGTCGTCTCGACCGTGCCTGCCTGCTTGTCTCCCTCCGCTTGCCCCTTGGAGCTGATAGCGGGCAAATATTCGGCATTGATATCGCGCCAGGTCTTTAGCGTCGATGCCGTTTCGCCGATGAAGCTGTACGACACCGATTTCACCTGTGCCTCACGGCCATCTGGCCGCTTGTCGTGGTAGATCACGGTCTGCAGCGGTTCCTTGGTTTGCTGCTGACGCTGCATCCGATACCGCTGAGAGCCGACGACCGACGGTGTATGCGACCCACCGGCGACTAGCTCATCCGCCAAGAGCGGTGGCCCCTCGGTTGACCGGGTCTCTACTTCGGTCCCCGACACTACCAACGTTTGTGCCGCGTCCGGCTGACTCTTATTGCCGTCGGTAGGTTCAATCTCTTCCACGGACAGCTCGCTGCGATGCGAATTGGAACTTTGCGGGAGCACCGCTCGGCTTGAGAAATTGTCTTTCACAGTGGTGGCGCCGTCGGTGGCGGCGGCGGCGGCGGCGGCGGCAGCGGGGGCGTTAACCGCAATCCTAGGCGATGTCTTCTCCATCGAAAGGCCTACTCGCCTCCGATCTGCGAGCGGGCTGCTGCTAGGTTCGTTGTTTGTTTCAGTAATTGCCTGTTCGGTCGGGATCACTGTCGTAGGGTGATCCACCAACACGCTACTTTCCGAGGGTTCCTCCTTCTCCGTTACCGCTCCCTCCGCACTCTCAGGCAGCGACGTTACGCCGCCTACGACCTCCGCCAACATCTGCCATCCGGTGGCGCCCATCGGTTCGGGCGTTAGCTTGGTCTCGTCCGTCGCACCCAGTGCCTTCGAATTACGCGACACGACGGGCAGCTTGCGTCGATCATTCGGGGCTGCGTTTGATGGCCTCGTATGGCCGCTAGTTTCCTGCGAGGTGAACAGGGCCTCGATCGGTAGTATCGTTTCGTCGTCCGACTGGTCGTACAGAAGGCCGTGGTGAAACTTACGGGACCCACGGTTGAGGTGCGTTTGATCAGCCGTCGCCAACGGAAAGGTAGTACGTACACCGGCGTCACCGGCTGGCTTCATCAGAATGGACAGGAACTCTTTCCCGGATATGATGTCCCTTGGCACTGGTACACTACCGACACGAACGATCTACAAGCACAAGGGAAAGAGGGGAATGAGAATAGAATTGGTACGCATTGGTACTTGGTAGTTATGTTAAACACCTACATCCGACAATATGCTATATTGTGGTCAGTTGTAGAAACCCTTCAGCGAGAAGGATTTTATCTTAACCCATGAGTATTCCAACAAATTAAAGAATGCTGGAAGAATGCGTAGACCGTACTGCTGTTGGTGGGGCTATTCAAGGCTATGTGGTGATTTCGAGGGTCGTTTCTGACTCACAAATGTCCCGTTTGGTAACCGAAAATGGTTCACCGTTTCCTTTTCGTCAATTAGTTTCGCCCGATAAATTTATTCATATCGCCCGACAGCGTTCGAGCGAGCACCAACTAGTACTCCAGACTATTCCGCTAAAGTTCCGAAGTAACCGTCTCGTAGATAACCATCTCATGTGGACATTAAACAGACGAAATGCGAATAAAAAATCGTAAAAGCAGTCTTAAAAAATCCAACAATACGGACATTGCTAACTCATTCGAGAGTTTCGAGGAAGAAACGTTGGTGAAAGTGCCATTACATCGGTTTCCTTCCGAACGGAAAGTGTGTCGGTTTGTATCGATATAAAAAAGATTTGGAAGAAAGAAATAACCTACACAGAACTTGATACGGATCTGTCCGTTTTAATGATAGTATAGAAAAAAAAATAAGTCACCGGATTTTGCTTTGTGGTTCGTACTATTTTCTATAGGTTGCTATAGGCTCTCGTCAACATTTTTGCAGAGTCGCTATGGACAGTTGTCGAACAACAAAAAATACTATATTCAAAGTCTACGAAATCTTGAGCTAGAGTTTTAGTTTTCCCGATACTGTTTGCACCGAATGCTAAATCCAGGAGGCTCAGCGTCCCATGGTTAGCCAAAGCTACATTAAAGCACTGCATCGCTCCTGTGACCAACGTATTCCGTAAACAGCAAGAACGCAAAGGATGGGCAAAAGATAGTGAACGAGAATGAACGAGAGTGGGAAGAGCAAGGGAGCAATAGTTGGAGCGCAACAATGGGTTTCGCGTAACAGCTCCTGTTCGCAGCGCTTCGCAACAGAACGATTTCGTGGTTGTGCTTAACCGGATCGTAAAGTAACCAGTAGGCACCCGCCCCTATCTTGGTAACCAGTTGATGGTAACCCGGACAGAAACAGATATTAAGCCGTAGGACGTAAAGCAAGCTGCGGCAGCCGCCGCGAAAAGTACGTTACTGCGTAGAAAAACAGAGACACAAAGAAAAAAGCTTTTAAAAAGCAAAAACAAAAAAAAACAGCGACAGGAGAATGGTCAACTCGGACACTCTCGGACGGGTCGCGGTCGAGATTGCGTTGCTTCGTTTCGGCCGCGGCAAGTCGGCTGGTGGCGGCGTGGCTCGGCGCAGATCGCTACTCCACCCTGCGAGATATCGGCATCGCTCATTCCGCAGAAACTCGCACAAAGAACTGGCGACAGGAAACCTCCGCACCTCCCCGAGCTCCCACCCGGAAGAGTTATCTCACCCGGGCCGAGGTACCGCAGCACCGAGGTGTAAGAAGAAGAGTGTACAGCGTCTGATCGCGAGAATGTGCGCGAATGAACGCGTGCGAAGCGTGAAACTGCGGCGGGAGGACCGCAAGGGCATTAATTTCATGGCCACTCAAGGCCGTTCAATGTCGTGCAGGTTCACCGCTCATTCTCGACGCCCCACCGCAACGGCACCGACGGCATTCGAACAACTTTTTTTTTTTTGATCGGTTACTGTGTGACGACCGCGACTACGAGGCGCTATGTGCTCTCGTGCGAGATATTGTATAGAGAGAAACCATGAATCAGGGGCGGTTCCCTCGACTCTAGCGGTTTCCAGGCAATCACTAGCTAGGGCCCCTTGTGGCCGAACTATCCAGCCGCCAGCGGACCACATCCGGTCCGTGACACTGTGTGGCCTTGAGTAACACGCGCATTCCCCGTGGTGTGCAGAGAGTGTAGAGAGACAAAGTCGGGCGGAGCAGCACAAGTACGCTGAACCGTGTGCCAAACAGGTATCCACTGGGAAGGCTGATCGGCGTGCCACCGCTCATTACCGGAGCGCACGATCCCTTCCAGGTTGCGCTAACCGCTCCAACGCAAACTGCGCCATTCGGAGCGCCAGAACTTTCGGGCCGTTGACTTTCGGGCGCGCTGCCGCCATTTAAGGATACGGGTACGCGGTAAAGAGCTGCACACAACGGGAGCGTCAGCACTGGCGGTAGTCGGACATCGGCCAAATCGTTTGGTCCAGTTCGTCGTGCCGAACCGACACGTCAAAACCGAGCGATCGTTCACGCTTCAACATCAAACCCCGTGGCAGGAAGAGTCGTCCGTTATGTGAAGCGTAAGCGGGCTACCGTCCAAGGCTACACATCCAAGCCGAACACCGGTTGCATGACGCAAATCCATACCTATTAGGCCGTCGGTCGGTGTGGCGGCACCACCGCCACCGAAGACCTTGTTGTTTACGCATCTCGTCAAGCCCCCGCCGTCGTCGTCGTCGGCGATCTTTGAAATTTGAGGCGAAGGTCCTTGAAGGTGGGCGCCTAGATTCAGCATATCTACTCCGTTCCGATCGGTGATTGAAAAGCTTTACATTGCATTGAAACGGTTGGACGGTTCCAGAATTACTATTCCAGGAGCGTCCGAATGGGCGTTCCTCATATCAAGTTTCCGAGTGCTGCTGAGGACTATTTGGTTCTTGGGAGAAGATGCTTCTGTACTGTCCTTGCGCTTGCATTCTCATTGAAAAAGGTCCTTCACTAGTGTTGATTCCGTACTGCCAATGCTGCACGATTTCTTACCAGCCTGTGACAGGCTGCACAAGGTGACTAGTCTTACCGGTACCCCGGTGCCGGATTTTTATGACCGGTCTGTTACTTGCTGCTTCTATATGTTGGTGTAATGTGTACGTGGAGGACTACATCTCTACCTTTAGTGTCTAACCACCTTACGGGACACATCAATTGGGGAAAATTCGGGGAACCGCTCCGCCGATACTGGCCCGATCTCCTGAGAGCGACTATCTGCGAAAGAAGCAGGAATGAGTAAAAGTAGCAACGCAAGCTCGTAACGTCGGAAAGTTCAGCACATCCACAGGCGCCGAAATAAGTGCACCGAAAGATCCCCGTTCCTTTAGCTTAGGTCCGGGTCCGGGGAGCCGTCACCTAAAGAAACCGGTGAGCTTCCGCTCCCAGACTGGTTCAGTTGTTGGTTTGCATCGCAACCCACATGCGGTGATTGTTGAACACAGAGTTCCCTACAAGCACCCCCCGCCATTCCCCCCGTGTGCCACAACCATAATCACTGGGCGGAGACAATCTAACCTAGTTCAACTCGTAGCTCTATTTCAAACTCCTTAGCTGGCCCAGCCCGGCAGCGGTAGCGAAGTCGAGCAAATGGAAATCCGGTGCCATTCGATCACGTGATCGCGAAGTGACACCCAACCTGCTTATCGAGACGAACGACGGCTCTGAGGGCCCGCGCCCGCGACCTACAGAACACGGCACTATCGCTACACGTCCAACGTCCAGCTCGCTCTACAGGACTGACTAGTTTCACTCCCACGAACGGAGCAGCTCGTAGCGCGATCTGAATCCGGAATTGTGTATAGGAAACGACGCGGTGACGTGGTCCGATCGACATGGGCAAGTACAAGAGGGTGGCTCGGTTCGAGCGCTACCTTGCTGTCCAGCGTGCACCCAAACCACCAGATACGTTTAATAGATAGTACGTACGTTGAAGACGGCTACACGCATTGCTGGAAAGATTCTCGAACAGTAAATTTGATCATGAGTTGATCATGAGTTTGTCTTGGCTGCGTCTTGCTAACGGTAGCTCAGATAAATACTGAGCAAACGGTGTTGTGTATACTAGTAGTATACTAGCAGCACCACTGACAGCGTGAAATGGTAGTGCGCTGGTACTCAGTCAAGTCGGTCCGGTGTCCGGGTGTTGGTGGGCGGTGTCCTACTGCATGGCATTCGAAGGCCATGGTCAAGCCACTCATGCGGAGGCCCTCATTTGGCCCAATTTAACTAATAACGAAAGAGAACCCCCAGGTAGGTCCAACACCTCTCGGGCGCAGGTTTCACTATTGCAGTGTGTCCGTCGCGTGCAACTATGCAGCCGTTGCAATGCGACCTTCGTGGTCGCGCGAAAATCGAACAGTGCAGAGGCAGGCCCGACAAGGTCGAACCTATCACTAGTGCCCACTAGACCCAACCCTTGAGAGCGCCTTAAGCGCGTACACTCGGAACCGAGCCGGGAAATGGTGGCCCAGCTAAACCCAGTACCGTCGACAACGAGAACGTAACACCGACCGACCGAGCGACGTGGATGGAACCAGAATGTGCTCGTCTTGGAAGGATCTCGTCGAATGTCTTGTTGAACATTGACGCAGGCGAGCTAGGCTAGGCGTTGTTCACGATCACGATGATCAACGATAGTGTTCTTCTTTCGCCGGCAAACGACGAACCTGTCTCTGGAGCTTTCAGAAGACAACAGGCCTTTTGGTGGGTTCGAGGGATCGTTCGAGTAACGTCCCAGAGAGTGTACCAAACCGGTGTTTACTTACCATGAAAAGGCAGATAATTGAAGCGACGAGTCTTTCCATCATCCCGACGCTTTCGCTTTCGGCTGTTTCGGAAAGCGAACCGGAAGTCGTTTGCGTCGTCGGTCTGCTTGGTGCCGTGCAAGAACTTGGGATCATGTGTTGGGAGGGCAAGTTGTTGGTTTCGGTCGCTTCGGATGTACCTCCTTCGATGGGTATGGGTATGGCTGTGTACCGTAACGTCTGTGTTCGGTGCACGACAGTCGATGCCAGCCCGTACAAACCCGCCAGGCTGCGCTCGTCTAATGTGTCCTCTTCCGGTTCGGGATCTATTACTTCTCGCTGGTGATCTGGTGGCCAGAGTTTGCCAGAAAAACGAAACGGCAAACGGCAATGGCCTACTGCTCCGGCTGACCAACGCGCTGGTTCATCTTTCTGGACCGCACGTCACGTACAATAGTAGTTTGAAATTCCAAAGGCTACAGCTGTCCCCGACCAAGCATTATCCGCAGCCCCGCATCCACACGCACGTGTACGAGGACTAGGACCTCTGGCGGCTGGCCGGCTGGTGGGTTATCTTCAGCCGAGCGATCCTGTGGACGGCCCTCGACTCAGTGCGACACTGCGATCCACGACGGCACCTGCCGCTGCTGCTGCTGCTGCTGCAGTCCACTGGTGCAGCTCATTGCGCTGCGCGTCGTCGCATTATCAGGACGTACGCCCACGACCAGGCATCCGTCATCAACCATATTGGCGCATCGGGGAGGAAATAGGTAGGCACACAAACACACCCGCACGCGCCTGCGAACGCCGGCCGGCTCAGTTCGCCGGCGCTTAAAGGACGAATGTTCCTTCCGGGTCGCGGTTGATCTCGTCGCGGTTTGATTGTGGTGATGCTTGCCCGGGGATCACGCACTACGTGCGTAGCTTTCGGCGTCAGCAAGCTCTGTATCGTTCAGTAACAACGAGCATTTTCAAAAGTTGGTATCTTCAGACACGGGCCACGTAAGTGAGGGGAACTCACCTAGAAGGGGAATGCACGCTTTCCTCAACCGATGCCTAGGTAAACACTGGGCACGATTATCTTCACGATTCCCGACCGCTTCCGAGGTGAAACTTCGATCACACAGAGGGTCCTTTCGTTGCCGCTCGCCACTACTCCGCTACTGGCACGGCTAGCCAGAGGGCAGACGACGTGGGGACGATGTCCGATGTCCGGCCGGCCGACAAACACCACCGAAAGCGCCGTGGCTCGATCTCCACTTCCTTCGACACGAAACTCGCCTGCGGTGCACACGAGGTTGCGGCCGCCTGCGCTATGACTGGAAGGATGGTATGGTGGGGCACCCCCGAGGACACACCACAGCTCGCTCACTTGCCGATAAGAGGAGCGCCCGCGATCGGGCCAGAACGCTTGAGCATCTATTCTACAGCGCGGACGGCTGTGCACTGACCAAATGTTAAGTGAAACAGAAATTAAACTCTGGGCACACTGAGCCTGGCCCCCTGTTGGGGGATTGTTTCCCTCTAGCCGTTCGCTCTTGCTCCAACCATCCCTCTCTCTCTCAGAGCGAACCTTTCGGTCTTTCTTTCGGAGACGCTTTAGTTTCGTTTTTTTCTCCATTCTCGCACCGCAACGGCGCGTGGCGTGCTGCATACGGCTGGTTCTACTACTACCACCACCTCCACCTGCACTACTTCCTGGCCCTTCCATTTCTACCTTGGCTCCCCACCACCACCACCACCACCAGCGCCACCGGCAAACCAGCACTGCCTCTCACACGATCGGCTACGTCACACGGCTTACATTCTCTCCAGCGGCCGGTCTCTAGCGTGTACTCTGGGATGGTGGACTGGTTCTCGGACAAAGCGCTGCTGCGGACCCTCTTGGCTCGGTCTATTCTACGACTAGTTTTGAACGAAGAAGTGCGCATCGAAGTTTTTGCCGTCGGTCACTGGCGGCGGCGATGGTCGGTTCGTCAGCCACGGTATGGGGATCATCACTTTTCACATCACTCAGCCGCTCGACAAACTAGTAACTCCGTTGCACCTGCAGGACGTCACGATCCTGCCGATTTCGGCCGCATCGTCAGATCATCCCTTCGGCACCGATTAATTGAGTTCCCCTATGCGAACGGTGTCAGTTGTCAATTGTCAGGCCCTGACAAGATGAGCAACGAGCAAGATGAAAACAATGCATGAATACATTGGGAGCGATACGTTCGAAGGCAAACCCACCTGACAGTGCATGCAATGCATTTAGTATGCGCATATTTAAATTATCCGGCTGGTGAAACCAGACGAAACTATCACGGGGGAACGATGCCGAGTTTAGTGAATGCGATTGAGCCGGAAGCCACAATAGGTAACGTGACGTTTCATTCATTTCATTTCATTTTTCAGCATGGTAACAGTTCTCAAGGAACTCACTGTGGAACGGCTGAGCTGGATTGTGCTATCTAAACGATACATCGTGCGCCGGCATCCTTCCGAAGTGAAGCCGGTGATGGGAGTTCCGGGCGCTAGTTGCCACCGGTGAGCAGAGCAGTCGCTATTGCTCATCGCTATCACACAGCTGGCCTGGGTTCGAATCCCGGGACCGGCCATTGTCGAATGCGTGTCTCTGATGCAGGATAAGAACCAAGGGTAGGCTTTGATGGGTATACCCACGGCAGCGAGGAGGTGTAGTGTCCGACACAGCGCGCTGTGTGGAACGCGTTTGGCGTTCTTGCAAAATAAAAACAAAAATCGTTCATCCGGTTGATCAGTTACATCTTCATAGGAAAAGTGAATAACTATTCGCAGTGCCCGGGAGTGGAGTAGCCACGGCCATAGCCGCAACATCAGTAGCGACATAACCAGCAGAGCCACCAACTAGGTTCTCAATCAGGTTAGCATATAGCGCAGGATTGGGAGTGAGAGGGAGAGTAACGAAAAAACCGGACCGTAGGTCAAAGAAGCCGATCTAACGAGGACCAGTGTCCAGCAACCCTCGCAGCGCTATGCTGCAGGACCCTCTGCACGATGGTAGCTTCTCTTAGCCCTACTAAGCTCTCTCTCTCTCTTCCTCTCAATCTAGCTTAGTCGATCCCCCTTCCTC
Organism: Anopheles bellator; assembly: GCF_943735745.2. NCBI lineage: Eukaryota > Metazoa > Arthropoda > Insecta > Diptera > Culicidae > Anopheles > Anopheles bellator. The sequence goes on along the minus strand of NC_071287.1, from coordinate 8,814,927 downwards.
TATGTCTCTGTCTTTCTCCATTTACCCTTTTCCCTTTCCCTCTCTCTCTCTCTCTCTCTCTCTTTCTCTCTCTCTCTCTCTCTCTTCCTCTCAATCTAGCTTAGTCGATCCCCCTTCCTCTATGTCTCTGTCTTTCTCCATTACCTTATTTCCCTTTTTCTCTCTCTCTCTCTCTCTCTCTCTCTCTCTCTTTCTCTGTCTCTCTCTCTCTTTGCCTATCTTTCGAGGAACGGGTTGGGGCGCACTTAAGTTGTGCACTTCCGCGCCTGTTGCCAAGTTCATGATCACACTACCCCTACTGCGAAGGGCAATGGATCAGAAACGAGGATATGCATTCGAGTACGACGTTTCCAGGCAACGCACAACTCATCACACGCACTCGATATGGGAAAAGTGCGGCAGGATTGATACGGTGCTGCAGTGTTCGATGCTGCGTAAGTTCGATGACCGGTACAGGAAATAAACTACCATGATGAGTTGGTAGCTACAGGTGTGATGATACTCCGGTGTCGTTTACAGGACATAAGCTATTGTAATCATTTGTTAAACTGGCCTAAAACAATTAAACCTACAATTTTCAAACTCGGAAAGGAATATGCAAAACCGCCCTTCGCGTTGCTTGTCGGATGATGTCGGATCGCACCGTTGGAGCCAGATTTTTCTTCTATTGCGAAATCAGACGTAAAGGCTGCTATTTGCTCAATGGTGCCATGCCGTGCATTAGCCTGAGGATGTTTTGTAAGTAATACCTACAGCCAGAATGATACAAATTTTGGTAACTATGGAACATAGCACCATCGAGAATATGCCTTATACCAAATGGTGAGCCATGAACGTGATTGAGAACCTTGGTGGTGCGTTATTGCTTATTGCGTTATGCACGGTCCACGGTCTACGTTGTTATGAAAAATGAGTTTCAATCACAAATTTGTGAATTCCTGTGGAAAAGCAATTTGTTTTTTTTAATTGCATAACTTAGAACTTTACTGAACCTATACACGTGAATCAATATCACTCCTACGCTGTCGTAATGAAGCCTGCAGGGCAGAGGAATTAGTATTGTTAGTAGTGTTCTCTGCTCTGCGCACTCACTATCAATCTCTTCGACATGCGCGCTTCACTAAGAAAGCGTCGTTCGGGAAGTCTTACTGCGTTTCCGCTCGCAAAGCATTGTTTTACGCTTCTCCTTCAGAATAGCGCACTGGCTGATCATTTGTACCACTTAGAAAGCCCACATCTGCCACACAGCAACATCAAGCAAAAATGTTTATGAAATTCATTAGGCTCCGCCGTCAAACAGCGCGTAGGACTTACCCCTTCGGAACACCAACAGGACCTTCAACGAATGCAGGCGGCCGAATCATGAGGCTAGAGCAGCGCCTCAAGTTACCAATTGACAGTGAGTCGGTAATCCTATTGAAAATTGTTTAAACGACTAGGAACATTGTCTGCATTCTGATAAATAAATTGGAGAAATTTTATTTATATAAACGTTTGTATGTCTTAAGAACTTGTCAAATGTTTCCCTGAAATAGCCGAAATTATCCCGAGTAACTAGAGTTTGAGCTAGAAAACAATACTTCGAGTAGAAAGAGTAAAGTAATCACTTATCACGACGAGCCGTAGAAGAAGAATAACTTATCTGGTCGTAATTATTTCGTCACATTCGATAACTAGCTGGTAGCTAAGATTTGATCACCCGTTTACCAAAGTTGAGTAGTTGCTCATTCAGCAAGTAAGAAAAACCAAGGATGTCAATGTCCCACTCCCACGCGGGGTACAGTGAACTACACATGGTCAAAGAATCATTTGTTTCATTCATCATTCATCATTTGTTTTATACTTTTGCTAACATTACACTTGATCTATTTATTGGATTAGGAATACTAAAGCTATAACAATTAAAGACACATAACAAACAAACTAACCGAAAAGTTTTGAGGGATAGAACATTTAAAAAATATTTGCGGCATTTCTTTATGATGGGAATGGAATATAACATATTTTTCATCTGTAACAACGGATAGAGCAATGTGTATGACGTAATGCATTTGAAAACATTCCATAATTAATATATAATAACGAACATAATTTGTCACGTTGCATAGAAACGTTGAGGAGACAATTTTTTAAAGCCCATGTATGTGTGTGGAAAAAACAGATTACAAATAGATGATGATAAATTATTGGTTCGACGGTTCGTTGATCGATCATGCATTGTTCGAGAATTCATATATAGATTCAGAGATTTTAAAACATTCGAAACTGTATAATAATGTGTATAGAAACATAACAGAGAATTACTTTTAAAGCAACGTATCAGAACGAAAAACACGAGTACGAAATAAATCACAAATCAATGATAAGCTTCTTGATGGTCGAGAACTTGAATTTTCGAGCAGTGTACGAGTATCATACATTGCTCGAGAATTATAATTAAGGGTAGCGAAACCTTCCTTCAATAAATACGGCCCAGTCCGTTCTTCTAAGAAATAAAACAAAACCTCCTTCAGTATTTTACTTTCCACTTCTTTGAAGGAGAAAATTCTCTACGCCGGAGTTGGCGAGTTAGTGCTTCCGGTTGCATTTCCGGGTTGCCCTTGACCATCCAACGATTCTACCAAAGAGATTAGACGCTGGCGTGTTTTCTTGTCGCTACTACATGCACACTGCACCAATCCTGTCAGATGCTTTGCCGAGTAACCGCGCGATTGCAGTAGCCACTGCTCGAGCAAATCCTTTGGCAGATAGTAGGCTTTCACGTACTGCTCTACGTAGGCTCTGTGGTCTGGATGCTTACCGCCGGACACGATCTCTAGCAGCGACCAAAAGTGTGTAAAATCTAGTTGCATCAGAGCCCGTCCACCTGCGGAACACTTTTTTACATTCGAGAATCTGATGGAAAAGAAAGAGTGTGTGTATGAGAGAGAGGTTATGCTATGTAGCACACAGTGCTAATCTTTGGGGTTCTACAAAAACGTCAGCTTACCCTTCGACAAGCATATGAGACAGAACGTGTACAAAGCTGTCCCAGAGTGAATCGCGAGGTAGCAGCACTGGCGTCGCTTCGTCCTCCAATTTCATGGCAAAGTACTGTACACCCTTTACAAATTGAATATGAAGAATGAAACATGTAAGACCCTTATTAACGCTGATTAGAAAAAGCAAAGCAAAACATACCCGATTGATGATGTCGATGTAGGCAGAGTGTTGAACGTTCACGTGATTCACATCCCACTTGACTTTTGCTATAGCCTGCAGTACACCCTGCAAATCAATTACGCGAGCTGTCGAACACATGAAAATCGGTTTGCGCAGATCATACATGTAATCGCTGGTCCGGGATATGTAGTCACGTACACAAGTGGCGCTCCAACCATCCGCCGGTTGCGCGCTACCGTCACCGCCTGATAACCCCAGCAAACCACAAAGATAAGTCTCCATCTGACGGAATTGTCCGATGAGTGTAATGCAACTCTCGGTTGCAACGGTCCGCTTGTTTAAGCCGTAAAGTGATTCCGGGTTGAGGAAATCCGATCGAACCATTTCATCCGCCAGCGGAGCACTGCGATTGTGACGCCGCAGTTTTGATAACAGCTCGAGCTCAATACGCTGCAACGACTGGCGCAACCGATCAGTGTAGAGATTGTCCCGTGGTACTGGTAGGTCGGCCGAAAAGAGCTCATGAACAGCATAGATATAATAATCGATCAGCTCAGTCATTGACCGCACTATGTGTGGAGCGATTGCATGCAGTAGCTTGCAGAAGTACAGATATCGGCCTATGCAGCGAAGTACCGTGAGCGATGTGTTAACCACCACCGTGGGCGGCGCGGAACCCACTACATGAGCAGTGCCAACCGTGGTCGTAGGCGAGTGGGGCGTTGGTAGCTCGTTGGTGTCGCTACTATCCTCCGAAAAGTAGTAGGATGACTCGTCCGCGATACCCGCCAGAATGTCTTCTTCGAGCATTGTACAGTCGAACCCACCGTCGAATGGAGAACTTTTCTCAGTGAAGCGTAAAAAGTAACCACACGAGCCGTACAGGGAGCTTTCGTCCTGCGAGTGTAGCGACGAAGCACTGTCCGGAATCGTATCCACTTCCAACCGACCGGACTTTGCGATTAACGCTCCCGGGCTACCCCGCATAACTGGTCGCTGATCCGCCACCATACGTGTCGCATGACATAGAAGGGCATGCCGAAAGTTTCGATACTCCTGCAGCTGCGTCACATCATGGAAGCTGCCGATCGGCACCCACACCTCGTGGTCGAAAAATAGACAAATCTCCTCGAGGCATGCGGTGTGGTAGCGCTTGAAGAACTCGCTGCTCTGTGCGTGTATCGCGGCAAGCAGTCTTTCCGAACCACTATCACAGAACTCAAGGCCAACCTTTTTCAGCCGTTGCACTATACCCAGAATTTGCACAAACTGATCATACTTTAACGCGTGCAATCGGCCCGTTCCGATGTAGGTGCACACCTTCCCTTGAACGTCGTTCCATAGTCGAAACTGCCCACTTTCTAGCTTTTGCCGGATGTATTCTTGCTGGAAGGAGAGCTCCGGTTCGCCAACTGCTGTTGTCGCTAGTGGTTCTTTCTCGGACAAACCACAATTTTGGTGCCAGCAGCGTATCTGATGGTAAGATACCAGTATTTTCCAGAATGCTCGACACAGTGCCGTCAAACAGTGCACCTGCTTGTCGACGGGCACGCATTCACAAAGCTGCTCGTATGTTAGCTTCTTGCTCTCCTCCACATTCACGTCCATGTGCTGACGCAACACGGTAAACGCGGCGGTGTGCACTGAGGATACGAAGTTCATGTGCAGCTGGTCCATCGCAATCAGCTGCTTCCCGAGCAACGTGTAGGCTTCTTGCAGCTTTTGATAGCGCTTTGGCTCAAACTCCGACGGTAGCTCGCTCAACACGCTCTCGAGTTGTAGCTCGGTTAACATTAACGTGTCCTGTAGCTTATGGGCCAGCGATTCGACGCACCGGTACTGGTGAAATCGTTGAGACAGGTTCTTATTTTCGAGTAGAATCGCAATTGCTCCGCCGTAGTCTGCATCTACCAGGCGCCGCTGCAAACGTTGGTCGATCGAGCGCATGCTGCGAAGGGCGTTTAACGTACGCAACAGGTTCACCAAAGTTTGGCGTTTCCGGTACGCTGCCAATATTTCGAGATTGGTCGTTGTAAGCAACATTTTAGACGTGTCGAGCTTCAGGCGTACCGCTCGACAAGTCACCGTCGTACTCTGGAGCATCCGCTCCGTGTCGCGTATCTGTCGAAACTCCTCGTCGCACGCAGCTCGCTGCTCCAAAATCAGCTGCAGCACCCTTTTCGAAATGACCCGGTGCTGGCGCTTCAATACACTCATTCGCTGCTCAACACTTTGCTGATCGAGTAATTTTCCCTCCTCCGATAGTCTCCGAAGTTCGTGCAGCCCACTGTTTCTACCCGTCTCAAAGTAGATTGCCTCTGTAGATTCGAGAAGCTCTTGATCTGATAGCTTCTCCGGCAATCCAGAGTCTTGTTTGTCTCCAGCCAGGTCGGGTGCCCAACCATACACTTTAGAAGCATCCGTAGACATCGGCCCGGTTGTCAGGCTCGATCGCATCGCAGCCTGTTGTTCCCGCTGTTGATACGCGTAGTAATTGGTGAAGCCCATCTTGGGAATTTTCAACTCCTTCTGAGGCGAAAAAGCAGACACTCGTCTTCGTTAGAACTAACACTTAGAACCACCCGTATTTGGGAAAACGTTACCTTCTTGTTGATTAACTCCATCACCTTGTATTTGATTTCCTCGACTTTCTCCATGTTGTTGGACGATGGATCGTTGGTACCCCGGGACAAATCAATAGGTACAAATCCGAAAGATATTTGTACGAGTGCAAAAATGTATGCCCGTAATCATACGCCTTTGTCTGTCGTTATAGGTGGAGCAATAACAGATGGATATTCACACGTCGTAACTGGTTGATTCAGCGGTGGGCAGTTGGTCCTCTAGCCCCCACCGTGACACGACGGCCGCCCACGGTCTGCCACTTTTTGAGAGGCTCAAATACTGGTATATAATCGTCGAACTGGTGCCACCATATTTTTCGACCGCCTGCCAGCACCTTCGGTCTGTATGAATTGTTTTCTCCTCATTGGCTCGATGCTCAATGTTGGTAGACACACTGCTCAGCAATCATAATGTCTCTTAGAGGAATACATTGTAGCAAGTGTTGTTTTTACATTTGTGACCTACATGCATACAAAGCCATTTTTGTGTACCTTTACCACAATACCCATGCGCCCCATATTCTCATTAGCTGATTTTCTACATACCAAGCCCTTCCTATAACATCACTTATTCTCTTATTTAGTTTGGATATGAAAAAAAAATCTAACTAGAAAGGTAGATTGTACAAATTTTAATAAATTATGGAAAAATCAAGTATTATAAAGGTATAACAAATAAAGCACTCCTATATTTTTGTAAAGTTCACCACATTTTTATTGTCAGCACAGTCGCGAACAATTCATCTGTACGTTCACCATTTTTCCGACACAGAATGAAGTTTCGATGCAGAACCTTAGACGAACGTCGAGTACAATTATTGCAATTGCCACTGATTGGTTCAAAGTAAAGCGACATTGTAGAGGGACCAATGTCATAAGAGAATTTCTCTGTATACCAAAGCCAAATTCCCTACAGTGATGCCATTATTCAAACAATCAGGGAGATCATACCATTCAACTCATTGGATGACGTTACCGTTTAGGTTGCCGCATCCAATCGAATCGCAGTGTATATGTTGTCATTTGTAGAGCGCATTTTCGAACCAATCAGGACGTAGAGGCTCTCTGACGTTCGGATTCATTCCATCGTCTCACAGCTTCTGGACGCGTCGATTTATTGCAGCTATGCTGTGAACAGCCGTCGACATTTCATTTCACTGTGGTTGCGGTGCATCAAATGTCGTGCATACTTTTCAACAAACAGCCTACGAATTAATTCATCGTAGAGTTTTTGTTCGTTTGCTCGATTCCTTTATTTGCTTTCATCACTATCTCAACGACTGTGTAGCAAAACGGTAAAACAGGCCACAAACACAAAACAAACTGCTATCATCAATTTTGTGGCATTTTTAGTTCTACAAATAAAGGGGAAAACAAAATGGCCACTTCCAACATGAACGAGAAGTTAAAGGTAAATTGAGCATCGGGTTTACCATTGTTTAATTGTGTTTCAAATTGTGTATCAAATTGTTTGTTAGTTTATAATTCTTTCTCCTCTGTTTGTTCGATCCAAGATTCGTGATGATTGCCCTGAAGCACATGAAAACAATGTAGCTTCCAATTCTGAGGGCGTTGCGGGTTCCTCGGTGCCGGCAATCATCGTCTCTCAGTCTGAACCGGATTCGTACGTTGTCATCGACAGCGACAGTGTGCAGGACGTAACTAATTGTGGACCGGACAATTCAGTTGAAAGTTTCTCAGGGTGGAAACAGCAGACAAACTGTAGCGATGACGGTGCCCGTGCAGGCCCATCGAAGAGGACCATGGCCGAAAGCCCGGAACGCGAAGCTAAGCAACCCAAACGTTCCGAGCAGGAAACCGCTGAAAACCTTGAACCGACGGTGGACCTGTACGCCGATCGGCGACCAGAAGACGTGGAACATTGGTATTTGTAAGTATAAAATAACAATCTTTTGAACCTTAATAAACATTTCTATGGATTTTCAGGAACTGTAAAGGTATGTCTGATGAAGAGATCATCGGGACATTCGATGAATTTAAAGATGAGTTGTATGAGCTCTACGAAAAGTACAAATCTAATTCAACCGGGTATTGTGTCCGAATGGGTTTATGCAGCTTTCGGGATTGTATCGACCTAATGACTCAAGACCAGCATTGCCTTACGCTGAAACATCTTGAGAGCCAGTTCGTTCCGGAAGAGCAAAGGAACGGCAATGTAAGGGAAATACGGTAAAAAGCTTATAATTGATGTATGATACATGATGTTTTGTTTTATTTCGCAGTATACAAATTTTTTGGTCCAAGTCCTGACCCAGGAATGGCTGCTGCGCATTTTCATGAAAGTGCACGATTTTAGTGACCGTCAGGCGGCACTTAAGCGCATCAGAGAAGAGGATGATATTCTCATGGCCAAACTAGCAGATGACTATCATCGAAATTTCGCTATAAGATACAATTTGGAGCACCCGGATCCAAACCAACCGGGGACATCCACGACAACGAACAAATAATTATAGCTTGTTCGATTCGTCGATGGACCATTACAACGCCACCTTTTTGCATGCCATTACCACATTTTATATCTTGTCTGTGTCGTAATGTACCTAACTTCAAACAAAATACGAGTTAGTTATTGCCTTGCATAAGAATACGACACTTAAAACGAGAATTAAAAAATAGTGTTAAAAACAAAATATTTCTTAAAAATTCGCATATGTCAGAAATTTGAAATAAAGTCTATCCTGGTTGGGGAGCAGATTATTTAGCTGCCTTCAGGATATTCGCGATCTTCTTAATATTGGTTTTGTTTTGTTGATTCAAACAGAGTTAATTCTCAATTGTTTCATTGCGTCTACTATGCCTACGTAATATCATTATAACTACATAGTTCGCATGGCTTCTCTGTAAATGGGGGGCTACATGAGGCGTTACGTAGTGTTTTTGACATTACAGATTCATGCCAAACTGCTACGCCACTGTCAATACGTTAACGGGTGGACCGAGGCGTAAATACTTTTTGCATACGCTTTGCTTACAAACAGGATAATTTAAGTTCTTATTTGCTGGAATAGCAACAAATTCGAAAAAAAAGAAAAAAAATCAGAAATCAATTTAGTTCTCTTCTATTTAAATTTCCTCGGACCAAAAACACGAATGTAAACACGTTTGACATTTCGCTCTTATATTTTTGCTGCCACACGAAGCGTAAACGATTTGACATTACAAATTATTTTACGCTAGTTTTTATGCCTCATGTGGCCCTCCAGTTAGGTTATACACTGCGATACACTCTGCAATGGTTCTCCGCTATAACATCGGTGAAGCAATAGTAAGACCATGATTGAACTAAAGGCCGGTCCAAACGCTGCGATCTGCAATGCAATATCGCATGAAGTGACATCTCCGGAGACGTCATAAATGTCACTGCCGCGGGTGGAAATCTGAAGACTCGACATGCAATTTGTGAACAAATTTCAAAACAGGGTCAGTTTGTCGGTTGACTTGTTGATGTTTTGTTTTGGCCTCTTATTTATATTTTGGACGCTTCGTCAACGTTCGCGAAAGTGTGTAACTGAATTTATAAAAATTTACGAAAGTCTGCCATGTCTTTGGCAACTAAAAAATAAAAAATATAGTGATCGGAATAAAAAGGCGGAGGCATACGATGCCATTTAAAAGCAATTTCCTCGACACTGTAACCTCTTCGCACGTTCTTTTTTCGCTTTTTAACCGAAAAGCACAATGGTAAGGCAAACCAACACAGTGTTGCTTCCATGGCTGATTCCAACATGTCCAACCGACAAACTGACCCTGTTTTGAAATTTGTTCACAAATTGCATGTCGAGTCTTCAGATTTCCACCCGCGGCAGTGACATTTATGACGTCTCCGGAGATGTCACTTCATGCGATATTGCATTGCAGATCGCAGCGTTTGGACCGGCCTTAAGAACAATGAAGAACACCAGCCTGTCCAATGAAGAACACCAGCCAGCCACCAGCCTGGCAAGAACAGCTGCCTGTTTATAAAGCTGAAGCCACACGAAGCGTAAAATTATTTCGTAATGACAAACCGTTTACGCTTCGTGTGGCAGGAAAAATATAAAACGAAATGTTAAACGTGTTTACATTCGTGTTTTTGGTCCGAGGAAACAGAAATAGAAGAAATAAATTGATTTCTGATTATTTTTTCTTTTTTTTTCGATTTTGTTACTATATCAGCAAATAAGAACATATCGGTCGGTTTTGCGGTCGGCCGACCCGTAATCGTGTTGACAGAAGCGCAGCAGTTTGGCATTAATCTGTAATCTCAAAAAAAAATACGTTACGCATCGTCTATCCCCGCAGATAAACTTAGTTTTCCTGCTGTAGTTGAAGATGTTTGTATCATGGAGGAAAACATTAATGACGATATTGCGATTGATCATGTATTTAACCAAGTAGATAATATTGATTTAAGGTTGGATGAAGACATAGTTTAAATAATAGTTCATGGGTTGGATACTTCGGATGGTGATAATTACTTGCTTCAAAATTCCCACAAATGGAGTGGGTAAAACTCCTTGATCATTTCATATTCTTTTTAAAACTCACAAGGCATTCGATTTCTAGCAGAAACTCGATATTTGCTTCTTCGATAGTGCTTTAAATTTTTTTGGTGTAATGCAGATTGCATACTTAAGGCGGTTAAAAACTTTAAAATGACGAAGAAGCTTATTTAATATACTTGAACGCGTTCATTACACTCAAAAAGTTTAATTTAATCAAAACACATGCAAAGAAACAAACGTCGAAAAAAATCCATAGATTCTTCCAAAAAACAAATATGTCCACCTTTCGCATACAAATTCCCCACTGTGCCATGCAAGAAATTTTGTTTGACAGCTGCGGTCTAGGAGCTTCCATATAAACTTTAAATATAAAGAACATTGTACTTATCCCAGAAGCACGAAACGCGACAGCTGTCAGTAGTTAGAAGCGCGTGTCTACAGAGTGACGGTGAAGAAAAGTTACAATCAAATTGTGCATAATATAAATAACAACTAGACGTGAAAACAATACAAATACATTTAAATGTAAGTTCTTTTTATATGTCTATTCTTTAGTTTCTATTATTTTACAACAGTTGCAGACGCCGTTTTGTTTTTAAATCTTAGAAGAACGGCCCGGGCCGTATTTAGGACGCTGTTTAGGATAAAATAAGCTAGCTTGTCATAATAGCATGGATGTGAATGTACATTATAAATCTTCTTATCCGGCAGATACAACCAATGTTCACTGATAAATACGGTCCGGCCCGTTCGTCTAAGATTAAAAAACATTATTCACTGGTCTACGTATTCGAGTGAACGTAGCCCAAGTATGATCCAACGCGTTTTTTAGAGTGGTAGTTTATCTGCGGCGTACCAACAAAGCCTAAGGACAGCGATCCTAGTGAATTTGCGTTGTATGGCTTCAATTTGATCATTCCAGCATTGATATCATGGTTGATTTCATTTGACTAATTGATGCTACAATCTCTATTTATTACTTTGTAGAAAAATGTCGAACGCCCATGCACTACATGTGCTGAAGGTGGCCGTGGCGCAAATTTGCCAGACAATCGGATGGCATTCCGCGCACTCGACTACGATGGAGCTGCTTGTCGATGTGACGCAACACTTCCTGCGTGAAATATCGCGCATCATGCACCGGTACTCTGAGCTTTACAACCGAACGGAACCCAACCTGGACGATTTGGCAATGGCTTACAAGGACATGGGTATCAACCTGCAGGAGGTTATGGAATATATTCAGTTTGTGGATCCAATCCCGCTGGCCCTTGAGGTGCGGCGATTCCCAATTCCGAGAGATTCGCAATTGAGTTTTATGAAACCGGGCAGCAAAGAAGTGCTGACGCGTCCGGTTCACATTCCTGAGCATATGCCTCCGATCTTTCTAGAGGTAGAGAACGACGATCCGGGCTCCGGAGCACTCGTTAATGGAGGGAAACTGATCGGTGATGCGGAGATTTACGGTGTGATGAAGGAATGTTTTCAGTCGAGTGAAGCGGCTGCCGTTGTGACCGCCCTTGCAGTAGTCGCTCCCAACATGGTGAAGATGGACGACAGGCAGCAGCGCGGTAATGCTCCGATGTTGGCTGAAGAGACCACAATGCTGGGGGACGCGCAGGTCAATGCAGAAATCGAAATCCCTATGCAAACTATTGAAACTAAAGACCCGACTGCATTGGCTGCTCGGACAGATCATATAGCTCACTCTTCTTATGACAACCCTACTCACAACCTGTCGGATATAGCAGCAAGCTTCAACGTCTTGGAAACTGAGACGGTGCCAGCAACAGCGAGTAACACCGTAGCCCCTGCTCTTGAGAAGGAGGCGGTTGTTAAAAATGTCATCAGCGCGCCGTTAACTGTAGAAGGACGGCCAACACGCGAGATCAGCAGCGTCATAATGACAACGTCTGGTTTCATATCCCCGGCCCGCGCAGGTAAACTGCCCGAGTCATGTATACCATTAATACGAGAAGACAGGCCTACGAAACCATCGTCTACATCTTTCACTAGTTCTATTAGCACTGCTGTGACACTTAACGCTGGGGCCATGCTTCCGGTTGCGCCTGTTGTGGGTGCTATGTACGGCGTCACGAACAATCCAGCAACGGCGGATGGAGTGTCTAGCGTAAAACAACGCGATCACTATGCCTCAGGCAGAAAAACTCGAAAAAAACCAGTTGATAAGCAGCGGAAGAAGTCATTGAAAAAAGGGACGACTGTTCCATCCCAACCAACAGGATCGTCACAATCACATTTTACTGGAAAGAAGAATGACAATGCCACAGCATTGAAATCCACCGCAGCGCCTTCCGAATTTGCAGACTATGGAGAACAGACACATGCTTGTGGTGCGCTAATCACAGCGGCTCAAACTAAAGCGCATACCTATTTGAAAATGACAGTGCCAGAGTCGTCTATTTCCGAAGGGCAGCTTTCGCCGTCTACTTTACCGAAGGCAAGTAAGGAGAAAACATCGAAAAAACGAAAAACGACCAAGCAGTCGCCAACTAAAAGAACAAGCGCTCAGGTTACTGCGCTTTTCCAGTCCAAAACACCGACCCTACAACCAATAGGGTTGGGAAACGTCCAACAAAAAGAGAAAGCGACCAAACGTCGGTCAAAAATGTCGAAAAAAAGTTTGGCGCAGCGGGTTAAGGACGAAAGTAGCTTTCTGGAGGCAGCGGCAGCCACGCCAGCAGTGCCTCCTCCTTTAATTGGACCTTTAGGATTAAGTGGTGCTTCGGCTCCGGGACCTTTGCTGGTTGCACCTCCACCAACGTTCAGTTCTCCGTCTGCAAATATCACTGTTGCAGCACCTTTGCGAGGATCTGCGCCGTCTTCGTTTTCTGTTGCAGCACAGAAAAATGGATCATCAACTACCATCAAACCGCAAACATCATCAGCCGAGCCAGAGCAGCTTTACCAGCAAACACAAAATCTTGACCATGCCGGACAGCTAAACCTGTTGCAAATGATGCATCCTAGCTTAGAGATTACAGCAACGCCGACAATGCCAAGGACACCTGGTTCTTCTCGGAAGAGCAGCAAGACAAAGAGTATGCATTCGAAAGTGCTAATTTCTTCCTCGAAGGATCGTGATGTCATCGTGATCGACGACGACCGATCGCTTTCCCATTCGCCTACTCTGTTAATTTCGCATTCTTCCACAGGTGATTATGGTGGCGAAAGAAAGCAACGCAAACCCCCGATCAGTAGTAGTGATTTGTCGGTTGCTTATGGCGATGGTACCGAGTACAGTGTGCCAGGAGACATGGCCACTACGTCACAACAAAAATATATCGATTACTCACCTCCGAAGACGCCATCAGCAGTACCAAAAACACCAGAAATAAAGCTTCACACTTCACCATCTCCATCAACGTCATCGTGGATCAGCGACGCGGGACACATCGCACCGGGCAAAAGTAAGGGAAACTTATTTGCCGAATTGTCGTCACCATTAACGTCTGTTCCATTAGTGGGCGTTGTCCCCGAAGGAAGCGTCCCGATACAGAGTGCCACTGGCAAGAAACAAAAGCGCCCCAAAAACAAACCAACGAAGCACGGGGAGGGTAAGCGGTTGAAGGAGCAGCACCAGCCGGCTACGATGCAACAGCCACTTTCAATGTCTAACGCACAACAGGCTAGAAATCCATTCGCCATGTTCCCAGGACCGAATGTTCAGGGAAGCAGTCGACCTTATCCGGATCCGAGCAGCTACGGCAAGTATCTGAACCAATCGCTACAGGCCGTTACCGGTCTGCGTGCTCCCATGCCGTTTGGCATATTTCCACTTCCTTCTGGACCTGGTCTGATACCGGACACTCCGCTGTTCTCCACCGCCTTTGGAACGCATCCGGGAGCTCCTGGATTCCCGATGCCACCCAACCATTTCGGTCTCTCTGCCATGAATCGTTTCAACGAGATGAATCTTCTGCGCATGACGCGACCGATTATTGGACGCGGACCTCCGATGGGTGGCGCGGGCCATCTACAGCCTGAGCTGTACGACGAACCACTCGACCCAGAAACAAAACTTGCTCAAACACCACTGGATCTGCAAAAGTCCACGTGCAACGTGGCGCCGTTAGTGCCGCCATCACTGCAGCTTTTCCCTTCAACAAATAGCACTGATGCTTGTATCGGTGCTGACGACGAATCGCTCAATTTGTCCACTAACCAGAAACTGATTACCGCTTCGATGACTAGCAAATCAGAGCCGTCTGCTTCTCAGCGTGAGCCTTTACTGAGGGACATTCCGAGGGGAGGGGAGTACGAGATGCAATCTAAGCCGGATGTAATTACTACTCCTCAGAGTAGCCGAGCCCACAAGGAGGATCAAGTAGTAATTTTGCCCGCGGCCAGTGTGCTTCCAGGTGCAAGCCCTCCTCAGCGTTCAAAGATGGTTGTGATTGACATCGAAGATTCAGACGGCAGCCAGTCTACAGCAACCACCAGCAAGGATGGCAAGCGGAAGTCTAAGGAACATAAAAAAGATCGCAAATTGAAGGAGGGTAAGCTAAAAAAGAAAAAGGATAAAAAAGACAAGAGCAAGAACAAGGAACGCGAACGGGAGCAACTGGAAGAACAGGCCACTGGAACATCAACATCATCTGGTATGATGACTATGGGTATTATTGGTGCAGAAGAAGCGCTGCAGGTGCAGCTGCGTAAGGAACGCAAAGAGAAAAAAGAAAAGCGCAAAGACAAGGCCAAAAAAGAGAAACGGAAGGAGCGGGAACGTTTTCTAGTTGCGACCGATGTTGGAGGATCGTGCAGTGGTCCATTGACATCGCAAAGTGCTAACCTATTAACTTCAAGTGGTACATCAAGCGCATCCGTCCCTAAGCTGATGCTAAAAATCGGGGGCTCAATAGCCACAGCTTCACCTCAACCTGATTCTCATGAAAAAGGACACGTACTCGCAGAGCACGGTCATTCGGCTACAGCAACGTTGGCAGCGATGCTCGGTGATGACGCGAACCGCGATGGTTCTCCGGAACTCGCTCGTATTTCGGCGCTTGTTACCCGTCCACCAAAGCTAAAGATATCAGGTGCCGGTGTAGGAATTACCAGTGGAAAGAATCGAAAAGAGGAGTCACTAGCAAAACTCACGTCGGGAGTGACACTAACACCGGCGGGCGATGGCGCAAAATTGGCGCTACAGAACATGGACGAAAGCGATGATTCTTTGCCAACTCTCGGCACTACTAAGCATTTGTCTGGAACCACCAATTCCTCCACTAGTGGAAGCATAACTTCTCCCGTAGCCAGCAGCTCTGGCGATGGCAACGCTCCTTCTCGTAGCAGTAGCACTGGTGTAACGATGGGCTGTGCTACAAATCCGCCGAATCGTAGCAAATCTAATCAACGCCTTCACCCGTTAGGCGTTGGTGAGCTAACGCATAGTAAAGGCGCTAGCCTGATTACTGAAGGGTCTAAAAAGGTGCACAAGGAATCGAAGGTCAACAAGGTGTTCGCCACCACCCATAACCAACAGCAAGCGGTGGCGACGAGCTCAGCAAGTAGTGCACCCGCTCAAATGACTGATGTTGATGGCAACACTGTGTGGATCTGCCCGGCGTGTGGCCGCGTAGATGATGGTACACCGATGATTGGGTGCGACGGTTGCGATGCCTGGTATCACTGGGTATGTGTTGGGATTCTGGTGCCACCTGAAGATAACGAGGATTGGTATTGTCGCGTTTGCATAGGCAAGAAACAGGATCCACACGTAGACGAGCGACAACGCAAACGCAAGAAAAAGGATAAGAAAACCACTAAGGACTAAGAAGAGAATTTCGCCAT